>NC_092857.1:22257203-22557203 GCF_039878825.1 Excalfactoria chinensis | reverse complement strand
CCCTGCGATCCTGTGATTTTGGAGCTTGTCTCACAAGTCTTTCTGTTTAAAGCCTGGCTTACTGTTTTGGCCATCCTGCTGTCAGAGGTTGCCATGCCTTTTCTAGGCAGGTGAATCCAATCCCTCCCTGGTGGGCCTTCGTAGAGAGTCCTATCATTTTAAAAACCAAAACCCTCATAGCAGTACCAGCTGTGTAGCTGAGAATTGATACACATTGTGTCTGTTTCTGATTATCTGTTTTGACAATCTGTGCTGGAAAACATGCGTACTTGTGTATTTATCTGGTTCTCATCTGATAATTCTTATGCCTGAAAATTTAAGCTGTTAAACGTTTTTTATTTTTGAACTATATCAGAAACAGTCATCACTGAATGAAAAGGAGTCATACTTAGACACTGTTGTTGGCTTCTTACACACAAACCAGTTTGGTTAAGAAAGCTCTTCATACTCCTGTGTTTTTGTGTGTGTGTGTGTGTGTGTTTTTCTATTTATTTTGTTGTGTGGTTTTGGGTTGGGGGAGTTGGAGCTGTTTTACTGTTGGTGGTGGTGGTTTTTTATTCCTCAGTACAGATGTCCACAGATATTGATAGAAACTGTGATATGGGTAAATTACTTCTACCACAAACAGTCATGTTTTACGTCCACTCAGTCTACCTCGGTGGATTTTTGTCTGACTCTTTGGATCAGAGTAATTGCATTGACATTTTCTACTAGTGCAGTTTGACTAGTCTGTGCAAGTGGACTCTATTGGGTATGGAAGGTGTTGCAGTGGGAGTCTCTGGACTGAGCCATATGAAGGCTGTTGTACAAGGCAGTCAGTGTCTGGATTACCTATATGGTTTTCAGGTTTATGTGGCATACAAAGAGACAGAGAAAAACCTGAAGTAATACCTTTCTGGTGTATGAAGTGGTCCTGGCTGCCAGTTCTAGCAGTGTAATGATTTGGGTGGAAATTGCAGAGGCTGCTTAACTACTTTATCTGCGAATTGGAAGGAGATTACAGATGTCTGGCCCTTCTGCGTCTTGTTGGGCAATGTTAGTCTGTTCATATTTAGCTTTGGATATGATATAACATCTTTCTTCAGAAGTCTCTTACACACAGAATCATAGAATTGCTCAGGTTGGAAAAGACCTTAGAGATAATCAAGTCCAGCCATGACAACTCTCCACTAAATCATGTCCCTGAGCACCAGATCCAAATGGTTTTTAAACACATCCAGGGGTGTTGACTCAACCTCCTTGATTCCTACACACATAGCTTCCTGAATTGCATTCCAGTTGTTCCAGTTCTAGCTAGTCTGAGGACAGTGTGTCCCTTTCCTGGAGGCATTCAAGGTGAGGTTGGATAGGGCCCTGGGCAGTTTGGTCTAGTGCCTTATTAGTTAGAAACCCTGCTCACAGCAGCAGGGTTTGGAACTATTATGATCTTTGAGGTCCCTTCCAACCCAAGCCATTCTATGATTCTTTGCTCTTTTTTCTGCTTACCTAATTTTGAGGCTGTCTCATCTAAGAAACTGGTACTTAATATATGTTGGATGCTTGCTGCAGAGTTTTAGGAGTCTCCAATCTGGCAGCACTGTGGAAAAGGACAATAGTGATGTGGGATGCTTAAAACAGTTTCTGTTTCAACTGTTGAGCTAGTAGGAGCACATGATGATGTGGGAAAGTTTTCTGGTAGTTGATACAATCCTTGTATAAGGATGCAGGTGTTGTTTGGATAATGAACTAAAAAAAAAAAGGAAGAAAAATTGTCAAGTATTAGAAAACATTTAATTTTTCTATTGATAAGGCCCTCTTTAATTGTATAGTGTAAATCATGCTGCCTCGTTTATCTTAAAGAATTTAAAAAAAAAAAAAAACCATAAAGACAAATCAAGAAAAGTAAATATCAGCAATTTCTCAATTTTTATTTCTTTTTTCTAGAGAGAAGTAGAACCAGCAGTTCGAAAGGAAGAAGTTTTGCTGGCCAGAAGGTTCCGAATACTAATAACACCTCTGAGGAGTCATACAAAGTGGATGATTTTGCAGCAAAAGTCCTTACAGGAAAACTGACTACAGTTTTTCTTCCCATTGTCTATATCATTGTCTTTATCATTGGTTTGCCAAGCAATGCTCTGGCCATCTGGGTCTTTTTTTTCAGAACAAAGAAGAAACATCCTGCTGTGATTTATATGGTTAACTTGGCATTGGCAGACCTTCTTTTTGTTGTCTGGTTCCCACTGAAGATTGCATACCACGTAAATGGCAATAACTGGCTATTTGGGGAAGGTCTCTGCAAAGTACTTGTTGGATTTTTTTACGGAAATATGTACTGCTCCATTCTTTTTATGACATGTCTCAGTGTGCAAAGATATTGGGTTGTAGTGAATCCCATAGTGCACTCAAGAAGGAAGTCTGAAATTGCCCTGGGCATCTCCCTTGCTATCTGGATACTGATTTTGTTGGGAACCATTCCACTGTATCTTGTTAATCAGACGGTGTATATTTCAGACCTTAACATCACTACCTGCCACGATGTGTTGCCTGAAAATATTTTGGCTCATGACATGTTCAAGTACTTCCTCTCACTTGCAATTGGACTCTTCCTAATTCCAGCTCTCATTACTGCTGTTGCTTACATACTAATGATTAAGACTCTGAATGCTTCAATCTCAGATATAAGCACTGGGAAGAAACGAAAAAGAGCAATCAAGATCATTATTGCTGTCCTGTCCATGTATCTCATATGTTTTACGCCAAGCAACGTGCTACTTGTTGTGCACTATCTGCTACTCAAAACCTATAACCAGAGCTCTCTGTACGTGTCATACATAACCGCGCTGTGTCTGTCCACTCTGAACAGTTGTATTGATCCATTCATTTACTATTATATTTCAAAAGACTTCAGAGACAATCTTAAAAATGCTCTTCTTTGCCAAAGTGTGCGAACTACACGGAGGATGCAGGTCTCTCTCTCATCAGGCAGATACCCCAAGAAGTCTAATTCTTACTCGTCGAACTCAAATGGGACCACTAAATCAACCTACTGACTTCAGTCCTAGAACAAAGGCTGTGATGAGAAAGTTATTTTGTATAATAGTTTGAAGAATTAACTTTGGTTTTTTTTATTCACATTTGAAGCCTAAATGTCAGAACTGACAGGTGATCTTGTACAGAATTAGCAAATAGATAAATCTTCTAACCCGGTTGGAAAAGAAAAATAATAATGACATTTCTGATGCTTTGCCAGCCTCAAAATATGTTGAGGTTGAAGACATTTTTGTTCAATATTGAAGTTCTGTAAAAGCAAAATGTCACTGGAATGTAATATAGAGCCACCAGTACATTTAATTAACAGATAAATCTGTTTTGTTTGGCTTTAACTGTAATGAACAGTTAAACTTGTTATGTCCAGTGTTGCTCTGTGTACATGCTTACACTGAATATTGTTTAAATAGAAGGAAAGGAGAATCTATTTCACTATTTTGTTGTGGGTCCAGCAACATAAGAGCTTATTATTTGCTGTATAATACAATCTAACATTGTTTTCCAAATGTTTTAAATATTAATGTAGTAGAAGCCTGGTGAGATTATTGTGTTAAGCTGGCAAGCTGAACCTGTTATCAGCTAGCACTGGATAAATAAAATGTTAGTTGAGATTATATACTGTTACTTAGTGCTTGCCAGAACCTGATCTTAAATGGGTATATTTAACAAAATTTTGATTAGTAGCATTGATGTTTTTATATAACACCTTGTATTTTTTAAGACATCTAAATAAGACTTCTTTTTTTATTATTTTTATGTGTAACAAATTTGAATTGCCTGCTTTCTTTAATGCTTTTATGTACTCTTCAAATGGCTTAGCAGTTCAACTTGCCTGGTTTCAGAGAGATTATTCTGAATAGTGAATTAGAAACCTGACAGCTACAGCTGTAACATAAGAATTTGTCAAGTAGGATTACCTGTTGATGCATTTCATTAGAACATACCTCTGTTTCCTTCAGATAACTAAACCAAATGGTTCAGAACTCAGGGAAAACTATGAGATATAAAATACATCAATAAAGATACCGGACTTCAGCATTATTGGATTTCTAAAATACCTTAAATTCTTCTCCCCATCCATAATATTTGTGACCACTGAGGAATATGGAAATGCATTTACTTAACAATCTGAAAAGCTGCTGTTATTACAGCTGGTGGTAGGATTAAACACATTTTCTCACATCTTCTGGCCCTTCTAAGTCTCACCAGGCTGTACATTGCACTAGTGCCTAAACGACCTATCTGAGACTTAGATGGAGCTGGATCCCTACGAACAGATAAGCAAGTAGAGAAGCTGTCAGTCCGAACAACACTCTGAAACAACTGATAAATAGATGGGAAATAGCCAGCCTTTTGGGGATCTTCAACTGTTGCAAGAGTCAAAACAGTTTTGTACAGTTTAAAGGCTGCAAGTATTCCTGTAATAAATCCTGTGTTATGTACTTTTTTGTTGTTGTTCTCTTGTGGTTACCTGCTTTTGTTCTCGTCAGTTCGCTCCCTTGTTTTATTCACCGGTTTCCACATTCTCCCCCTGCTTTTCTGGTGAGCTCATGCCTCACCCTATATAAAGATTTGCTCGTTAGAACTTTCACTCTGTTGTGATAGACTTGGAATTGTTACTGAAGTCAACAAATGTTTCTTTTAGGCATCTGCAGATTCAGTAGTTTTCTTCCACACATAGTAAAATCTGTTTGTTTAATGTGTTTGACCACTCCTCTTAAGGACTAAATAAGCTCTAGCCCTCCTTTTTGTATGCTGCAATCTTGTCTACTAATTCTAGCCAGATATTTAATACAAAAGTGGAATTATGGTTGTATGGTATCCCAGTAGTCCGAAATAAAGCAGCAAGTCATTTTAATGGATGTCTGAAGAACAGAGTACAGCTCTTTAGGTTGCACAGAACACAAGTGCTCTTTAGGCATGAAAGCTGTGTTTCTACCAGGGAACATGAAGAGCAAGTAGGGAAATAATTGTTTTTTTTATTATTGAACTGAAGATGTAATGTAGCATCCTTAATGAAAAATAACTGCTCATAAAAGGACATACCTTACTGTAAAGATTTAACATCTAAATTCTTCCCTTATTCCGCACACAATAAATGGAGTTTGAGAACGTCATTTTTTATTTATTTTTTTTTCTCCTGAATGCTTCCTGCTTTATGTGCAGTAATGAGTAACTCGAAGGGCATCCAGTTCATGTGATTGGAGTGGCGCCTGAGCTCTGAGCACTACCTGAGTTCTGCCAGGAGTCCAAGGGTTAAAGGCCGTATGTTTGTCATGATTTTGGCTACGGTACACTATATTTTCTTTCTAGAGGCTCGTATGATGGTGTGTTTGTGATTTTTAGTGTTGGCACACTGATGTCCTCAGTGAGCGCTGCTCATACAGAGCCAAAGATTTTTCTCATGCTGCCCCGCTGGAGGGGACACAGCCAGGACAGCTGAGCCAGGCTGACCAAAGAGATGTTCTGTAGCTTGGAGTGCCATACTCAGCAGTAAGAGCAGAGGGAAAGGAGGAGAAAGGGGGAATGTTTGGAATGATAGTGTTTGTCTTCCCACCAAACAACTTTCATATATAATGAGCTGTGCTCTCCTGGAAGTGGCTGAACAACTGTCTGCCAATGGCAAGCAGCAAATGAGTTCCTTGTTTTGCTTTCCTAGCGTGTGCAGCTTTTGCTTTACCTAGTGAACTGTCATATCTCGGCCCACAAGTTTGCAAACTTTTATTTCCTGACTGCCTTCCCCATCCCACTGGGAAGAGTGAGTAAGCAGCTTTGTGGTGCTGAGATGCCTTCAAGGTTAATCTACAGTAGTCCTTTTGGTGCCCAGCATGGGAGACAAAGGGTTAGAGATGCTGACAGAATTGATTGGACTGTGGAGAGTGCCAGACCAAATTTGAAGATATTAAAGTTGTTTCACTGCTAATTGGTAGGCTCCTGTGGTTGTTACTGGGCTTGCTTGCCTTACAATATATTAGAGTCTAGTGCTTATTAGTGGCTGGTTTTTTTTCTTAATCTAATCCTTATCATCTTGCTTTGCTTTGCCTGGAGGTGCTGTGCTAACAGTCATGTCCCTGGGCTGGCAGATAATCATGGTGTCAGTGCTATCCCTGTGCTGGTGTACTGGTCAGGTTGAGACTCTGAACTGAACTCAAGTCAATGAGACTGACCTGTGGATGAGCCCACATGGGAACGCATACACCCTGAAGCATCTGAGGCTACAGATAAGTCCACTCCAGAGTGACTATTCATCAGAGTGTTTGTGGCCATGGTGAAGTCTGTGTCTCAGCAGGTACACCTTGCAGCATCCAAGTCTGCAGATTACGCCATGCTAGTATACCCTGTCTGTGGTGGTGGATAAGACTGTGACACATCAGTGTCTGAAAGGACCTCTGAAGGATCTGTTATGAATGAAAAAAGCTGCGCCAGAACAGGTTTTTTAAAATTATTGTTTGTTTGTACTTATACCTCAAAACAACTGTGAATATCGACAAGTCCGTGCCACAGAAAGTATACTTCTGGGAAAGCTGTGGCCTGTTAGTAATTGTTGTGTACACTAGAACAGGTAGACCTCAAAGTATCCGTGACTGTCTACATAGTAGACAGGGTAGGTACACAACATGGATGATAGACTGTGATTCAAGGATGAGGCCACACTGAAGCAGGTGCACTTCTCAGGGACCGTTGAAAATGGTGTCTTGGTTTCTGCTGGGTCAATGTTGATTTCCTTCATAATGTCTGGTATGATGCTCTGTTTTGGCTGCAGAAGAAAAAATGCTAGTAACACACTGATGTTTCAGTTATTGTTGAGGAGTGCTGCACAGAACCAAGGTAATTCATTTTTCAGCTCCTTATGCTGTCCTGCTAACAAGGGGCTGGCGAGCACAAGAAGCTGGGAGGGGACAGAACCAGGACAGCTGACCTACACTGGCCAAAGGGATGTTCTGTTCCACATAACAGCATGTGAGAAAACTACAAAACTGAGGGGAGCTAGCTGGGGGTCAGACTGCCTGGGGACTGGCTGGGCATTGGTCAGTGGGTGGGGAGCAATTGCACTGAGCATTGCTTGTTTTGCAAATATATATTATTATCTTTATTGTTATATATCTGTCATTGCTATACTATTTCTCTCTTCATTTTCTGTTTCAGAGTTCTACATTTTTATTTTTTTTTTCCCCCAGTTCTTCTACCCACTGCACTGGGAAGAGGGGGAGTGATTGAAGGGCTCTGTGGTGCTGAGCTGCCTGCTGGGTTAAATCATGACAAATGGACCAGTCCAGACTGCAGCAGGGATGAAGGGAGAAGTTCATTGCAATGCTAAACTCTTTGACCTGATCCAAAGGGATGTGGGGTGGAGACTAGTGAGTACACCTTTCAACTGCTGTAACCTATGATTTGAGTTGCATTTTAGGGGAAATCCTACAGTCCACTCAAACCTACAGAAGCCTCATAGAAGGTAATATGAGACCTGACCTGAGCTGGCTTTGGCATCCACACATCATACTGCCTCTCCTGTCCTGAACAACCACTATAAAAGACAGAAGCTAAATAATGGACTAAAAGAACACAGTGGACATTTTATGGACTTTTTATGGATGTTTCACAGGTGTGGTTCATAGGCTAAGGGAATCATATATGTGTATTAATTGAAGGGTGATGATTAACGAAGATGTGTTGAAAAGTGTAGAACCTGAACATGATGTTAACAGTATGGGAAAAGGGGTGGATATCGGTGTGGGTTTGGCTGAGATATAGTAAATTATTTTCATAGAGGCTCATATGTTGCTGTGTTCAGGATTTTTGGTGATAACACCTTGATGTTTCAGTTGTTGCTCTCACTGAGCACTGAAAGGATATCTTCAGTCATGTTTCTTTTTTCAATATAGATTGTTAATCTCCACTTTTTATTTGCCTTCACTGTTTTATGGATATAATCTAGGGGTTTTGTTTTGGGGGGCTGGGATTCATTTTATTTTCTAATGCCTGTGGGAGTCATCTTCCTCAGTATCAAACTATTGCAGGGTTAGGAGAAGAAGAAAAGAACAGATTCTGAGAGCTTCATCAAATGTCCAACAGTTTTAAAGATCTTTACCTTCTAGGTAAATAATCCCGTTTGTTTCTTCCTGTGCCTTGACCCAGGTATGAAGAAGAGCAAGCTGCAGATACAGAAGAGGAACCTATATAAGAATTAGTTTGTTCTCTTGTTTCATTTCTGCTCAAAACAATGACAAATTGTGGCAAGCTTTTAATAAAGTAGTGGCATTGTTTTTTAAAAAGATTTTCCCATCTATAGCTGCAATGCAAGTCCCTATCCTCAATTTATGAAGGGTTAATTTTACTCCCCTTTAAGTGGGCAGGTAGACCAGGCTATCTGTGGTGCAAAGGATAATAAAAGAGGTTGCAAGTTTGAATAAAATGTGCCCATGGTTAGAGTACTGTATGCCACTTGATATCCTGGAAGAGCATTTTAAGTTGGCTAGCCACAATCCTGTTTCTCTTCCCCTCCTTTCTATGCAGCTGAATAGGAAAGGTTAGAGGGTGGATACAGCAGAAAACTAGCACTACTGAAATGTAGTGCTTAGCTGAATTAAGGACACTTGAATTGGCAGCTGAGTTCCTGTGCAGCCAGACAGAGATGGGGTAAGAACTGTTAGCCCAGGAAGGTGAAACTGGCTACTAAGCTCTTTCTGGAACTGTACACTCAAGCAGGACCAGTTGGAATGAAGGTGGTCACCTTCAAGTAATAGCAAATGACTTTTGAGCAGTTACAGTGTTAACTTTGCAATTTGAACACCAAAAGGTAGGAAAAAAAACCTCCCCGCCTATGGCTGAGAGAAGCCTTGGATGCTACAAAAACAAGTGTCAATTAACCCAAAACCAGTGTAATTTATGTGCACATTGTCATGGTTACACAAACAGCTCAAGCATGTGTTGCTGCTAATAGTCTGTAATGCAGAGTTTGCTCTGCCCTGGCTGCTGGATCACACCATTCCCTCATACTGTTACGGGCACGTGTGACCTTGCAATGGATTGGATGAGTGAAAAGTAATCAGTTAAAGTTAAACCTGGAGTAGAGAGTGAGGCAAAGGTTTATTTTGTCATGTAACAGCATTTGTCTGGTTCCTGAGGGACTGGCTTAGCATGAGGAAGAGAAGCAGCTTCTGTCTTTCACTGTCAGCGCCAGTTCACACTGTGGATCTGCAAAGCAAGTTGAAGTGGAGGAGCTGCAAGGCCCCTGCCTAATGCCTAAGCAGCAAGCAAGGAAGCCCTGTGTGAGAAGATAGGAATGGCTTTGGTGGCACAGACTCAGGGCCCACCACGTGCTCACTATGCCCAGAGACACTTAACTGTGCCAGCAGACAGCAGAACTGCTGAACAGGGCACAAGGACAACATGACATATTCACATAAGATAGAGCTGGGGAAGTTTCTCACATTTCACCACCATGGTGTGCTATGGGCCTCAGAATAAAAAATGAGACAAGCACCCTCACAAAATCCAGCTACCAAACGATGGGGGTTTCCTAAAGTCTGCTATGGATGGTCTGCTGGAAACACCAGTGAGTTGTTTTGTGGTGAAAATCAAACTCATCTTGCTCGCTTTGAATCACTGCCTTAATGGCGCTCAGTTCTTAAAGAAGAGTGTGTGAATGAATCTGTGGCTGCCTTGTCCATGCCTGCTGCAATTTTGTAAGCCAGTATCACATTCCTCTTCTCAACTACTTTCCTGGCTGAGGCTTCCTGGCCAACTCAGTCATTCCAGACACAATTCAACAAGCGATACTTCCATTTCTTTCTCTACTGTGTCCCTCAGCAACAGACAATATCCAAGCCACAGATGACAGAGTGATGAGTGCTGTTATACTCCCAGTTTTTTTCCCAATACTTCCCAACATTTAATTCTTCTATTATAGTTATGTTTTTTAATCTGCACTGGATCGATATTTTCATGAAACTGCTTGTAATTCAGTATGGCACTCCAGAGTGATCATAGTTTTATCTCACATATTTGTATAAATCAAGCTGGTTTTTTGTTGTTGTTGTTGTTGTTTTCTTTATGCAGCTCACTTTACAGTTATTTATACTCAGTTCATCTGTCAATTCATTGCTCAGTGTTGCAAAGTTCTTCTGCAAGTCTTTGTGGTCTGCAAAAGACCTTATTGCCTTGACTGACTTTGTATCTTCAGCAAACTTTTATTCCTCACTGCTTAAACCTTTTCAGACCAGTTATGAACATGCAGAACAGGTCCAGCACTTCAGTGGTAAGGTCCTTTTGTTGTGAACACCAAACATTTTCCTGCTTACCTTTGTGTCCTGTATGGAAATCCAGGTAGTCTGTGCCTGCTCTTGTCTTCATGTCTGTCCTTCATCTTCCAAGATCTCCAAAGAGCTGTTAAACCTAGACATCTCTTTATAAAAGCTATAGCAACTTTTCCTCAAAAGGTGCAAATGTTCCTCAGTGATGGCTCTGGCTATAACTTCCACTAATTGGCTAAGTACAGACATAAGTGTAGATATCTGGCTTATGGGACCACGCTCCCTTGGACTCTACAGAACTTGCTTTTTATTATAGATTAAGACATTGGTTTCTAGAACTCAGGTGCAATTTCTGCAGAAGGTAATTTGCAGCTGTTATGAATTCAGTTATTTTATTCCTGAGTTTTCACAGTTATCCTTGTTGAATACCATCTGGGTCCAACAGTTTTAACATTCATTTTATATTGACTGTAGACATGCAATACATTGCTAAACATGAAGCTCTCCTGGGAATCAAGCACTGTCATTTTTCTCAGTATTGATAACTCTGTAGACTTAGAGACAATTATTTTCCAAGCACTGTTTGCTGGCAGGACCGGTATAACAGGATGGCTATGTAGTCAGCTCACTGTTATCTAGGCCAAAGGAGGTGGAGATACATTGGATAATGGAAAAAAATACTAGCGATTGTGAAGGGTGCACAGAGTGCCCTGCAGAAATGCTTGGATCTATGAGGCCTAACCACTCCAGTGACAGTCAGCATAATACAAACTTCACAATCATTTAAGTGTGGCTACAGACAGCCTCCCTGTTAGCCTCATTCTGTGGTGACCGGGCGAAGGATGAAAGGTGTACTTGGTCCTGTATGTACATGGAGGTAGATAGGATTGTAGCAGTGCTAGAGCCTGCAAACCACCTGCAACTGTCATTTGATACTGTCCCACACAAAATCTTTGTTTCCAAACCGGAAAGACATGGATGTGATGGATGGAGCATTCAGTGGATAAGGAATTGTTTGGATGACCACGCTCAAAGAGTTGCAGTCAATGGTTCAAAGTCATGGTGGAGACCAGTGATGGATGATGTCCCTCAGGGGTAGGTGTTGTGGCTTAACCATAAGACAGCTCAGCACCACACAGCTGTTTGCTCACTCACTCTCAGTGAGTTGGTGGAGAGAATTAGAAAAAGAAATTAAAAATTGGGTTGATATAATTAAGTTTAATAGGGTAGAAAAGGAAGGGAATCATAATAATTATAATGAAGATAAAATAATACGTAAAAAACATGTGATGCAATCTGTGCAGCTGCTCAGCACCCACTGACTGATGCCTAAGCAGCAGCTCCCCACTGCCAACCAACTCCTCCCAGGTTTACTGCTGAGCATGGCATCAAAGGGTATAGGATTTCCTGTTGGCCACCCTTCCTTTTGGTCACTCATCCTGGCTGTGTCCCCTTCCAGCTCTGTGCAACCACAGCTTCCTCATTGACAGGGAAAGACAAGAAGCTGAAATATCTTTGGCTTTGTGTAAGCACTGCTTAGCAACAACTAAAACAATGGTGTATAACCAATATTATTCTCATTCTAAATCCAAGATACAGCACCATACCAACTTTTTCTTCCATAACAGGAAGAAAATTAACTCTATCCCAGCTGCAAACAGGACAGTCGGTACTGGGACTGATATTATTTAATGACTTTGTTGGTAAAGTGGATGGTAAGATTGAGTGCACTCCCTGCAGGTTTTCTGATGACACCAAGCTGTGTGGTGTGACTGACATACTAGATGGAAAGGAGGCCATCCAGAGGGATCATGGAAGATTTGAAAGGATGGCATATACAAAACTTAGGAAACTTGGCAAGGCAATCCCAAGCACAGATACGGACTGGGTGATGAGTCAATGGAGGACAGTTTGTGGAGAAGGATTTAGAAATGTTGGCGGATGAAAAGCTGGACATGAGCCAGCAGTGTGTGCTCGCAGCCCAGAAGGCTGAAGTATCCTGGGCTGCATCAAAGGAGAAGTGACCAGCAGGGAGAGGGAGGTGATTGTCCCCCTCTGCTCTGCTCTTCTAAGGGCCCATATGGACTACTTTGTCCAGGCTTGGGGCCCCCAGTACAGGAAGAATGTAGAGCTCTTGAAGGGGGTCCAGAGGAGGGCCACTAAGATGATCAGAGGGGCTGGAGCACCTCTTCTATGAAGAATGTCTGAGGGATCTGGGCCTGTTCAGCCTGGAGAAGAGAAAGCTGTGGGAAGACCTCATGGATACACCATCCTAGGAATTGTCCAAGGCCAGGTTGAACGTTGGCCTTTGGGCAACCTGGTCCAGTGGGAAGTGTCCCTGCTCATTTGAGAAGGGCTGCAACTGGACGGTATTCAAGGTTCCTTCTAGCTGAAATGTTTCTGTAAACCTGTGATGCTATTATCTGTGCTGTTAGTGAGTTATTACATTCTGTCCAAGCCAAGTTCTAATTTGTGTTCTTCGGTAGAGAGACTGCAAACCTGAATGCAAATAAAATTACGATTTTCCTGTGTTTCTCGGCTCGATGTGTTCAGTGCTGCCTCTCTGTGGAAGCTGCTTTCCTGTCACATATGCTGCCAGCTGTTGAATGTAGTGTGAAGCTGATTAACAATCACCTGGGTACTATGTTTTGCCATAGCAGACTCCAGCAGACAATCCATGTGAGAAAACCCTGATGAGCCATGATAGCAAGAACCCTAAGGGGACTGTAACCCAGAGGCAGCACCCTTGCAGGTAAAATTTATTCCATCTGGTCTCCATGGGATTTTTACTCTGGTTGTGAAGGACAGGTCCACAGCAAGAGTTATGTGAATGTTTGGAGTGCTTTACTACCTGTTTGCTGGTAACATGCTCTTCACATGGACTAAACTTCATTCATTTGTTTGTTTTGAAGTTATTAATAATATGCAGTGATGAGCATCAGTGAGCACCTGTATAATGAAGCAAGAGAACCTAGTGTGGGAGGAGAACAAAAGTCTGTACGCAACTGATCTACATTAAGGTGTTAAGAGAAATGATGTAGTAGGGTAACTACTCTCAGCTCTGGCAGCTGGTTACCTCCAGCCCTGAGACAAATGCATGAAACCAGACAGCTCTATGGGAACTGCTGTCCATGACTGATAGCATTTGGTCAAATATGGCATACATCAAGCAACAAGTGCTCTGGCTGAGAACAAGCATGAGCTGGCACACGTAAGGATGACTGCCTATTGCAGTTAGCAGCTGCCTTTGTTTCCATGACTGCAGTTATGCTTTTTGCCTCACCTGGAAGAATCAAAGTGCTGGGAACTGTGTGGTCTGAATGTCTGAGATAAACCTTTTGTGCAGATCATTTGATTTACTCCAAGTTAGGGTGCTTGTCAGGTCTCTGACCACACAGAAGAAGAAAGCAGCACATGGAAGTATTGCTGCAGTGACAGATCCCAACAGCATTCAGATTTTGTCTACGCTGGGTCTGAATCTAGGGCAGTAAGTACTTCTAGTGCTGTGTTCTAGCAATAGGGCCTGTGCTGTTTCTGGCTGAATGTCTGTGAGGATGACAGCCCCATCACTTAATGCACTGTGGGATGCAGGGAAGTAGAGAAAATTTGTAATAGATCTGGGTCTGCATTTTGGAGCACCTAAAAAACTAACGTAAGGAAGCAAAGGATATGTTCTCTTTGAAGTGGCTGGCATGCTTAAGAAAAAAAAAAAAAAAAAAAAAAAAAAAAAAAAAGAAGAATAAAAATGGAGGAAATCATTCACTTATATAACTAAAATAAAAATAAATAAAAGATACAGTGTGTAAAGGGAGTTTTCCAGAGGAGTTTCCTATGTCACACATTTACAAAAGAGAGAAATGAGAGGAATAGGAAGAAAACAAAAGAAGCAATAGATGGCTCAGAGGAGTGTGGGCTGGGAAGAGAACATCATGCTCTAATGCTCTCTGGCATGTGGCTGGCAGTGGCTCAGGACCAGCGTACACTTACAGCTTGACTTGCCTGACCTCCTGACATTTTGTCTTGAATCCCCAGTCAGGCAAATCTGTTTTTTTTCTGTGAGTGGATGAACTGAATAATGTGCTTCAGCCTAAAATATTAAGGACAAGACACAAGTTCATAGCATGCCGGATGCAAGTGATTCTGTATCACACTCAATTGTGGGCTTTTTGGGTTAAATCACTGTTTTACATGTAATTTCAGGGGTACAACACGTGTCAACTGCAAAGGCTGGAGGTGGCTGTGTTTATAAAATCATCATAGACTCATAGAATGGTTTGGGTTGGAAGGGACCTCATGGATCATCAAGTTCCAACCTCCCTTCCACAGGCATGGCCACCAACCTCTATATCTAATACTAGACCAGGCTGCCTAGGGCCCACCCAACCTGGCCTTGAACACCTCCAGGGATGGGGCTGCATAGCGGTGATGCAATGTATGAGCTCATGTGGAGGATTCTGTTGTTATGAAGAAGGATTTGATGGTAAAATGCAACTGAACAATGGAATTATGGAGGTGCTGTGTTGTAATTTAAGAATACTGTGTTGTGTATACTGAGCTGGTTACCTATAAGCTCCCAGTGTGACTGCATGTGGTTACATTGGCAGTCACGGAACAGACAAGGAAAGACAAAAGTACCGAAGACTATGATACTCCGCAGTAAATGTCTGAACTCCTGCTGAACTATGGATGGTAGCTGAGTCTGAGGAGCCTCATCTAACTTCTACAGTCCTCCTACATGGTTAGCATGGATCAGCCATGGAGAGCATGATGGCATGCTCTAAGGTACTGCTTGCAGGCTGCATATCAGGGGGCTGTTTGGACCAGTGTCTCTGAAGAGATCTGTAAGTTCTTTACCAAGAGAGTGGTGATGTGCTGGCACAGGCTGTCCAGAGATTTTGTGGATGCCCCATCCATGGAGGTGTTCAAGGCCAGGTTGGATGGGGCCCTGACCAGCCTTGTCTAGTATTAAATATGGAGGTTGGTGGCCCTGCCTGCAGCAGGAGAGGTGGAGCTTGATGACCCTTGAGGTCTCTTCCAACCGGGGCCATTCTATGGTTCTATGATTCCGTGATTCCGTGATTCTATGATTCTGTGGTTCTATGATTCTATGATTCTGTGGTTCTATGAAGAGTGCAGTTGGCTTTGCTCTGATTTGCTACTGAAGAAGGTAGAGTTGTCTTCAGTACAGACAAAACTCAGCTCAGGGTGATCTCTACAGTGTTAGATTATGTAGCAGTAGCCACACAGATGCTATATAGAAGGAGGGATGGAAAGAGAGAGAGAAGAGGAGGTCACCCCCACACAGCTACATTCACCTTGGTAATGCTGTTATTCTGGTTATTCCTGTGGACTTGGGTGGGCAGGTAAAAAAAAATTAGGGTCTAGGACATGGGACATTGTGGAGCAGAGCCAGAAGTGAAGAAACAGCAGAGCCCATCTCTGCTGCTAAGGAGGGATGACACTCTCTCAAATTAAGATAGCAAAACTTCAAATAAAAGACATATTAGCAGCCCTGTTGTTTCAAGATCCCTTTTTCTTTCATGCTGAGTTTAAGTTTAAAACAGTATGTGGTATGGATACCAACCATAGAGTCATTTCTGTCTCAAAACACACAAAAAAATGCAGAACTAGACCTATTGAATGCACTTAAGAAAAATGGTGCCTATGGGGCACTGTGACCAGAGGACCATTCTGGGGGGCTTGTTTACCTACTGGAGTCACCATACTGAGCACTGAGCTATATGAACTTGTAGTGCCTTTGTGTTGGATTGGTCAGTCTCAGAAAAGCATGATGTGGGATCATGGCTTCTCAGACAGCAGTCAGAGATACATCCACTGTATCAGCCAAGCTGTATGCCCGAGACAACACTGGTGGTATTTAGGAGCTGACTGAGGATGCTGTTCATCAGATGTATCTCAAGGGAAAAGAGTTTTAAATGTAGAATCATGTTTGACTGAAAAAACAAAACAAAACAAAACAAAACAAAAATCAATACCATGATTAAATGCTTCCTCTTCTGTGTCTAGCTGATGCTGCATATTTTCTTTAATATGAGCAACTATGAAAGATTTAACTCAGCTTTCCCTGTGCTGTGCAGATAGTTTTGCAATTCACCACTTCAAAACACACCAATCAGAAGCTAGAGAAGGAATTAGCAGCTGTTATTTAATATCCCCACTAAGCTTGAGACTGAGGAGGCAGACTGCTAAGAAGAGATACAGGGCTCCTGGAGGGTACTTTTTGAAGTAGGATATTCTTGTAGCATCTTTTAGTCTCCCCATTCTTTGATCTAAAACACTGTTAAGCTGAATTCTTCCAAGTGTAATCTTATCTGAACAAAAAACATTGTTGTTTGCTTGCTGTAATCCTCAGCTTTCTGAACTAGTACAATATGCAGAAGTTTATTATCTGCGATAGATGATTTTTTCTTTATTTTCACAGTTTCTGTGCCCATGTGAAGACTGCTAGCATGGAAATGTTGCTTTACCTTCAAATGCCTGGCTGAAAACTTAATGCATGTTTACCATGGCCACTGTAGCTACAAACAACTCTGCAATCTCTAAATTGGAAAGATAGAATTTGAAGGCTGGACTAGTTAGTGGATAAGGAATTGGTTACATTGCTCAGCCTCGAGAAGTGAAGCTTCCAGGGAGACTTCACTGTGGCCTTTCATTGCTAAAAGGGAGCTTATAAACAGGAGGGTGACTGACTTCTTACATGGACAGATAGTGATAGGGGTAACAGTCTGAAACTAATAGAGGGAAATGCAGATTAGATACTAGGATACTCAGAGGGTAGTGAGGCACTGGAACAGGTTCCCCAGATACACTGTGGATGCCCCAATCCTGGCAGCATTCAAGGCCAGTTTGGATGGTGTATTGCCATGGATGGGGTCAACACAAACATCACAGACACCAAGTTAAAGAAGTGTGTTTATCTTTACTTGAATTTAAACAATGAGAAAATATAAGTGAAATGATGCAGCAAGAATAAAATGGAACAAGACAATTCACCTAACCATTACCACATGAGGATAGCGTCAGTGATTAAGAAAGATGTATCATCAATTGCACTAATACTTTAACATCATCCAGATCTGCAGTTGCTGGGGAGCCCTGACTACAATGAGGATTTGGAGAGCCTTTCCCAACAACTGGGAGATCCTACGCAGTGCATCCACTCATATGTAAGGTCTCCAACTTTCACTAAAAGAGAGGCCAGCTTTTATATTGTTGAATAAACAAGTTTATGTGACAATTAGGCAGGAACATCTGGTTTCATTCTCCTTCAAGCCTGGACAGGGTTCAAGGAGGAACCAAGAAAGTTTGTGTACTAGTAGGTCTTGACACTATGCTTCTAAACAAGGAAAGATTAATACATTCTCATATCCTTTTATCTAAGCTACATCTCTTGCTAATGAGATGTTTTGTCCAAGATATGTATTTTGCTAATGATCAGACATTTTTCACTAATGATTCGATACTGATGATATATAATGCTGTGTTGTGAGATTCATCTAGAGGTCGTCTCTGGTTCGAAGCCCACTGTTTGGGCCTAAGTACTTCAGATGATACAGTGATCTGGTGGGTGGCAATACTCCCAATGGCAGGGATTGGAAATGTGTGATCTTTAAATTCACTTCCAGCCAAAGCTGTTCTATGATCCTATGATTCTATGGCTCTCTGATAATGTGATTATACAATTCTATGAGGGCAGTAACTCAGGTTTCTTCACAAGCTGAGCATGGAGTTAAACAAGAAATAATGTATTTCTTAAGAAAAAAAATGGAATCTTTTCCCCTCTCTGAACAATGTCAGGGTCCCTTTTGTATATTTTTTGCAGTCTTCTATTTTTCTCAGTACAGAATTGTAATATTCCTGTAAGGTGCTACAAGTTTGTTACTGTTTGGTCTCAAGGACAGAGCTCAGGCTGGGATGCAGCTTTAGAGCTGCAACCCATCTTGTCAGGTGAGTGAGGATCTGAGGGGAGTGTTGGACCTGTTCAGTAAGGGGGGGCTGCATCAGTAGATGAGACGATGACAGTATCAGCTTTTCATTTTAATTCAAATTTCTCTTGATAGCAAACAAGAATGAGGAATGCCTGGACTCAGACTCTGATATGAAAATGTAGATGCTATGCCATGCTATTATTTAGGAGATTTCAGTGGGGCAGAAACATCTGTAATTCTGGTTATTGGAAGTCCTTGTTCATTTGCTGTATGAATGACATAATTTTCCTTTGATGGCTACTAGAATAAAACACATCAATGTTATACTTCCTGTTTCAGTGACCACTGGAAGATGAAATGTGCATGGAATCAATAAAGGTACCTCAATTAGAGCACTATCCACCTACAGCTGTAATCACTGCTAATACAGTACTGCTTTCTGCCACACTTCTGCATCATACTCAGTGCATAGTATCGTGACTCCACTAAGTAGGAGACCCAGGTGTTCAATATTGCTTCTTGCTAGCTGGAAATGAGGATATTTGCATCCAAAAGGAACATACTTGAACACCTAGTTCAGCAAAATGGAAGAATGTGATAGGATGTACTTTTGCCCCAGGAGCCTGCCAGTCATTTGGATCTGCTGAGATCCAGATGAGAGCAAGGAAGGACGGTCATTTTGCTATCAGCTTTTAGTCTACGGATGGCAGCACTTCGTATCGACAAAAGTACACATGAAATCTAACTAAATAGCAATCTTGACCTTTATGTCAGATTGTCCTCCGTCCTCTGGAAATACCACAGGGATGATGAATATTTAAAGAACCCTTAAGCAATGCCAAAGGAATTCTGATGAAAAAGACTTTAAATAAATATAAAGCCTGATTTTGAATGAAATCACTGGGGAAAATGTAGAAAAAATATTTGCAAAGAAAATAAAAACTTAAATTAAAAAAGAATGCTACAGAGTATGCATGTCAGTGACATTCTCCTTTTCATATCTTAAGGTATTTGCCCAAATATTTGGAAAAGCAAATAACAGATATTCATATAGTTCTGATTATGAACAAATTCCTTGTCACTGAGATATGTGCTTCTCACAAGGTATGATCTCTTATTAAACTCTTCTGGGTAATGAATATAGAAAGCTCACACAAATAAGAGACTTTGAATGTAACTTCCACAGTGTTCTGTGTCTCATAAGAGCTTAAACTGTGATGTGTGGCCCTTTGAAGTAAAAAGAGGACCCACCAATCAAAGGTGGAATGTTATTCAGTGTGGCAGGGAGGAGATGGGAAGGAAGTTCTGTGAATGTGACACCATCTCTTTCAAGGCTTTGTCACAGGGGTATTTGGAAAGTACAGGGTAAGAGCAATAAAACATTACTCATCCTTTTAGAAGTCAGCAGAGCAGTAAATTTCTAAGTGGATTTATGCACAACTGCTGCTTTCCACAGCAGATATGATGACTACTTTTAGTGGCACTAAGACAAAGCAGTTAATTGTTCCGTGGGCCTTCTCTCTGTCCCAGCTTTAACTCGCCAGTTGTAATCCACTTCAGTGATTTCATTCCAGTTTATTTCCAAATTTTAATGTATTTTTGGTTGTAATTTGTTCGGTTGAGTAGTAGTTCCACAGTCACTTGTGTCTACCTCTTCTCCTCCAGTGTTTGTTTAATAACATTGGTTTTGTGCATTAAAAGTGTTTGCTGGAAGTTAGTCCATTCAGACTGCTCATGTGCAATTAATATAGTGGACTGGAAAGTCTAGAGCAAGATCATGGGGTATGTATGACTCATAACCTGCAGAGTGAGCCCTGATGAAGCAGCTGAAGCACAGTGGGGGTGTGGGTCAGGAGGCCGACATGCAGCCTGCAGGGTTATGGTGCTGTATGACTCAATAGAGGAATCCAGATGCTGGCCTGGGGCTCAGAGGAGGCACTGGCAGAGCTGGAGGGGCTGGGGGCTCCTGCTATGCTCTGCCAGATGAGAGATGGAGGCACCACAGCAGGACAGCGTGGGATGGCTGTCGCTTAGATCAAGTCCAACCACAACCTAACCACAGTACCCTAACTCTAACAACCCTCTGCTAAATTATATCACAGTGCTGCTTATTCCTGTCCAAATGGAAGTGAAAAGCACAGCCCTAAATTCTAGGTAAACTCTAAGATGTGAAGAGACAGTGATGCCCCTTGGCTTCCTCAGTTCCTACTGGCATTTCTGTTGTTTGTGGTTCACACATGCATGCCTTAATAATGGATAGGGAGCTAGGAGATATGATTTAGTGGTTTTTCTGTAGGTATGGTAAAGGGAGGACGGTTGGACTAGATGATCTAGTAGGTCCTTTCCAACCTTGGGATTCTATGATTCTATGCAACACATCCCTGGGCCATTATTTATGGTGTTCATTAAACATGGAACAACCACCTCATTTCCTTGTCTTTTAAAGAAAGATGAACCAATTATTCCTCACGAACACCTGCCTCTGGCTCTCACTCTACATCAGTTGTTTGTTGTTTTTTTTTAACAGTCTGCCGGACTCCTGTTAGGACTTGCATTGCTCCTGTACTGCTAGTCTGGTTTCATTCCTAGTGCCATCCAAAATCTACTCTTCTGGACCAGACCCCTCAGAGCACCTATAGCAATATGAGCAATGAGGCCATTTAGGGAGAGCCATATGTGCTTCCTGCCAACAGAGCTCTGCTTTCCTGTGGTCTAGTCCTGGAAATGGCTGTTGGGTCTGCTCTGAACTTTTTAATGAATGTTCTCCCTGCTGCAAAACTACTGAGACAGCCATTAAAATGATACAGTCCTCCAGAAAGCAGACACTATCAGAACAAGTGCTTGTTCCACATTAATCTTGGGACAGATGTTTTTATCTAACTTTAACTGGCCTTTAGCATTAGACAAAAGCTGTTACTAGCCCTTGAAAGGTGGGCCCATGTGAACCTAATGAGGTTCAACATCGCAAAGTGCAAGGTTTTGCACTTGGGCCAGAAGAACCCCAGGCATCTGTACAGGCTGGGAGGAGTGGTTCTTGAGAGCAGCTCGGCAGAGAAGGACCTGGGGGTCCTGATGGATGAGAAACTTAACATGAGCCTGCAGCATGCTCTTGCAGCTCGGAAGGCAAATGGGATCCTGGGCTCCATCAGGAGAGGGGTGGCCTGCAGGGATAGGGAAGTGATTCTCCCTCTTTACTCTGCTCTTGTGAGGCCCCATCTGGAGTACTGTGTCCAGGTATGGAGCCCTCAATACAAGAAAGATGTGGAGCTGTTGGAAAGGGTCCAGAGGAGAGCGACAAAGATGATCAGGGGGCTGGAGCACCTCCCCTATGAAGGCAGGCTGAGGGAGCTGGGCTTGTTCAGCCTGGAGAAAAGAAGGCTGCGGGATGACCTCATTGCAGCCTTTTAGTACCTGAAGGGAACCTATATCCAGGAGGGGAGTAAACTCTTCAAAAGGGCTGATAATAGCAGGACTAGGGGAAATGGATTTAAGTTGGAAGAGGGTAGATTTAGGTTGGATGTTAGGGGGAAGTTCTTTACTAGGAGAGTGGTGAGGTACTGGAACAGGCTTCCCAGGGATGTTGTGGATGCCCTGTCCTTGGAGGTGTTCAAGGCCAGGTTGGATGGGGCCCTGGGCAACCTGATCTAGTAAATCTGGAAGTTTGGTGGCCCTGCTAGGCAGGGGAGTTGGAACTTCATGATCCTTGAGGTCCCTTCCTAACCCGGGTCATTCTGTGATTCTGTGATTCTGTGACTAACCCTGTAACCTGCCGTAAGTGGTGTCAGATGCTGCTACCCAGGGAAGAAGATTAGCATGTGGATAGGGTAGTACTTGCCCAGAACAATCATCACGCATCCAGTGATTTGCATTTTGAAGATGTCATGATGACACAAGCTTTTATAAGTAATCGGTAAATATTTTGCAGGAATCTGTCAAATCAAACAGTTTCACAGATTATAAGTATTATTTAGTTTGTTTTGAGCTAGTTTCTTTTCACTTCTGTTTCTCCTTATTTTTATATTGGAAAATGCCATGACCAATTACTTCTTGCTCGTCTTTCCCATGCTACTCTCATCTATATGAATATACTCACTCAGTTATGTCCTTCCACAGACACCTTCTGTAATTATCATCAGCAGATTTGAGCTATGACTTCTCTTTACTTTTCCCCAATACAGTACTTCTATTCATGTTCCCAGCATTCTGCTTTTGAGGCTGGGCTCCTCTTTATCTACTCTGAGCAGTATATTTACTGTCAGCATCTCTCTGGGTATTGCAGGGCACCTTTCACATTGACATTCTGCCTGCCCGGTTCCTGCACTGTAGTCCCAAATAAGATTTCAAAACATGTCTCACAGGCAGAGCTCATGGTTCATCCACCTTGAGTTCCTCTACAGCCCTGGGGTGGACAGCATTCAGTCCTATCAACTCGTTCTGCTTGTTGTGTGGATTTGGCCTACAACAGCTTCTTCCTCCACATTGGTCTGAGCCAGATCCTTCAGCATGTCCCTTTCTCCATCCTACAGGAGCCTCAAGCTCCACCACAGTGCAAACAGCCTGGGATCTACAAAGCATGTGCCTAAATTATGTAGCTTAAACACAGAATGGCATTAAGCACTTAAATTACCTGCAGTTTGTAGCTTTAACTAACAAGCCACAAGTAGCTGGAGTTTATTATTATTATTATTATTATTATTATTATTATTATTATTATTATTATTATTATTATTATTATTATTATTATTATTATTTTATTTGTCTGTATTTTTAAATCATATTTCTTCTCGTTTAGCTTGTGGTTTACAATGCAGACCCTTATGCAGAGCTTGCTGTAGGAGTGCAGCAGTGAATCACTTCTAGGTGCCCTGGAGCAGTCAGGGCCCAGAGGTTACAATCATTGCTGGAGATCTGGAAGTAGCAGTTCTTCAGCAAGACACTAAGGGGCAGTCCAGACCAAAATAAGTTTTTTCTCATTGGTTTGTACACAAACTGTAAGAAAACTTTATTTACCTCTTTTTTTCTCCTTTCCTTTCCTTTCCTTTCCTTTCCTTTCCTTTCCTTTCCTTTCCTTTCCTTTCCTTTCCTTTCCTTTCCTTTCCTTTCCTTTCCTTTCCTTTCCTTTCCTTTCCTTTCCTTTCCTTTCCTTTCCTTTCCTTTCCTTTCCTTTCCTTTCCTTTCCTTTCCTTTCCTATCCTTTCCTTTCCTTTCCTTTCTCTTTCCTTTCCTTTCCTTTCCTTTCCTTTCCTTTCCTTTCCTTTCCTTTCCTTTCCTTTCCTTTCCTTTCCTTTCCTTTCCTTTCCTTTTCCTTTCCTTTTCCTTTCCTTTCCTTTCCTTTCCTTTCCTTTCCTTTCCTTTCCTTTCCTTTCCTTTCCTTTCCTTTCCTTTCCTTTCCTTTCCTTTCCTTTCCTCTTTCCTTTCCTTTCTTTTTCTTTTTTTTTCTTTTTCTTTTTCTTTTTCTTTTTTTTCTTCTTCTTCTTATTATTTTTTTTAATACATATATGTTGATTTCATATCAACAAAACCCAGAAATACTGAATCAGTCTGGTCTCAGTGCACTGCAGATAAGGAAGGAGAGTTGATTTGGCATTTGTATCAAAACTGGCCTGTTTGATCCCACAGCTTACAGACAACAGTCAGTATGGAAAAGCTGTGGAAGCTCACATCATGACATGGCCAAGCATACATGCAAGTGTGCAGTAACATGGTCTGGGTCCTTCACTGCTTGGACAAGCTCACTGCCACTAGTAGATTGTTCCTAAATTTAATAGCAGCTGAATGTTTAGCCTGAGACTAGAGAAGTGTGCAAAGGGACCATCGAGGTCCCTTCCCAACCCCTGCAATTCTGTGATTCTGTGATTTCCTGTGATAAGAAAGCAATGAAGACATACAGAGGATGTTGTTCAAGGTTCTGTATGGATCCAACATGTTTCTGAGCACTCAACAGGGAGGGTATCAGCTGTGCTGTTGACATCATCATGAAGCAGAAAATGCACCTACACCACCCCCTGTAAGGAGGGCTACCAATGGTTATGCAGCACAAGCTGTACCTATCTGCAAAAACCTCATGGAATGAACTGGACATTGAAGTGAATTAGGGCAAAAGCTGCTGGATATTAATACAAGTACGAATTAGTCGGTCAGAAACAGCATGTCTCAGGAGGGTGGGTTCCTCTTATCCATCAGTGGATTTGTCACAAGGAGTACTGATATCCTGGCTTTGCTCGGAAGGTGACATATCGTAACGTGAGCTAGCACACCCAGCTGGAGCAGTGTACATGTTCTCTGGTTACAGCAGGGAGAGGTGTGCTCTGGCTTTCTAACTGGGTGCCCTACTGCTGTATGAGGCAGAGCTGGCTCTGACTGTGTGGCATTCTACACTATTTTGATATCCTTCCTCAGTGTAGACAGGTGGTATTAAAGTAATAAATGGCTTGGCTGATAAATGACATAGTAGAGAAGAAAATATTGTGTGACCAGAATACGACTTCCTAATTTCAGTTTAGGGTTAGTTAAGGCTTTCTAGGCAATTTTCCAGGTAACAATAAATTCCTGTACAATCAAACATTACTTCCACAATGTAGTAATGTGTGATTGCTCACAGAGAGAAAAAGGTAGTTCATTTTTTAGGAGGAGGAGAAGGGAGTGGTGGGTGGTGACCCAACTCTGCATCTCATGTGCAACACTCAATTCCTGTCCCAAATGAGAAGCATAAGAGACATGACCACTACCAGAACAAGCAGAATTCAGTGGGGTAGACATTTCAAATGAAAAGTCATCAGTGCATTTGGAAAAGATACATGCAGCCTTGCTCAACACAGGACTCAGAAAATAATGAGATCAGGTTAAACTTGAACTGGGCAGCCCTTGATGTGTAACCTCTCAGAAAAAGATCTGAACAGAATACACCATCAAATTTAGGTGACAAAAGCTATTAGCGAGATCATGGAATCGCAGAAGATTCAGAGTTGAGGTAGACCCCTAAAGGTCATATAGACCAACTCCCCTGAAGTGAACAGGGACATCTACAGCTAGATCAGGTTGCCCAGAGCCTGGTCCAGCCTGGCCTTGAATATCTCCAGGGTGTCTACTGCATCTCCAGCTCTTTGGTATTCCACTATCTGTGCAGTTACAGCAGTTTAAAGTCTTGGAGATGTGAACCAGACTTGTTGGAAAGAGACTTATGCCTGATATAGTGAGATAAGTCAGTCAACCAGCCAGAAAACAAATGAAAATGTTAACAATGCTAAAAATGTAAAAACACTCAATATAACACAACATGAAATGCTGGCTCAAACGTAAGTCTCTCATAAATTCTTTAGTCTATATAAATAAGCTCTTTATTCTAATCTAGGCTAGTTAATCTAGTATAAGCTTTTTACTGTACAGTTTATCTGTCACTCTGAGTCTTGCAGTGTTGCCTCTTGTTTCCAGTCTCACCTTTTGCCATTTTGGGGGTACAACACTGATGCAGAACACATACATCCCAAAAGTGGTGTGAGCCTGGGAAAAATAAATAATGACAGGATGTGGGTGGGAGGCTGACTTGTCTTTCCCACCACAATAATTACTTGTGAGAAAATATTCCCCACATGTGTTCTGGCAAATGTTGAAAACCAGATGCCCTAAGTATGAGATTCTCCCACTGAAACTGAGCAGTATTTTATTGTGGCTTAGTCTGTCACTTTATAGGTTGCTCTGGATTAATAGCGTCCTCTATTATGTTGCTTCAAGAGAGACCAAAGGGAAAATCACTGTGATCCAAGAAGTCAAAACCTTTTCTTCCTGTCTGTGGGAGGGAAGGGCTGTTGACTTGTATCAGTCATTCTTAAAGAGCAGAGAACAGCATTAAGATTCTCTGCCTGAGGTGTGAGTGCTTCATCCCCACGGAGGTGGAAAGGTGCAACCCCATAGAGGCAATGTGTAACTCTAGCTTACTGCAACTAGAAGTGAAGGAATCATAGCTGGTTTGGTCTTTTCTCAGATTTACACAGGAAACAGCCTTCACCTCTCTCAGCAGCCTCCAGTGAAATCAGATGGATTACTCATTCTGTAAGGCTCACGTCTATTAATGCTTAACCAAAGATGACAGAATTCAGTCCTATATAGTATTTTCGACATGGCATGTCAAAAATCTGCCCTTCTGATTCTGACAGCCATTAATTTTGTAGTGTAATCTTTAATATTGCAGTGTGCACATTAATATCACTTTATTCATTAGGAGAAGGGCACAGCTGGAGCAATCTGCAAGAGGCCAGCATGTGACATAATGGAGACACAAAAACATGGAACTAGATTGGGTAAGTCAGGGAATGGGCTGCTTTCTGGTTTATTTTTTGAGGTAGGGATGGTGATGATGAGTATTTGAAGATAAAGTCAGTCAAGTCATTACTTGGTGGTGGTGGCAGTACAAGAAGGGCCAGCGGCCGTGTTCACAACTTGGGATGTCCAGACTGAATATTACATCTTCCCTAGGGAGGTAATGCAGCAGAACTGTAGGTTACCTAATAACCTCTGAAAATTCTGTCCTTGAAGGTTTGTAAGATTTAGCAAGATAAAGCCATGGCTAACCAGATCATCTGGTGACAATTCCACTTTGAGCAATGGGTGGGACGAGGCATGGGCAGTTTGGACATGAATGAAGGAGGCACTGATCTTTTCCACGTCTCCGATCACTGCAGTTCCACTCCATCAGCCATGTGTCTACTCTGGTACTGCTCCTGTGTTCACCCTGCTGCAAACCAGAGAGCAGGGGAGGATCACTGGAAAAGTGGTGGATACTAACACTTGGTTCTTGCCCTGATACAGAAATGCTCTTCTCTCGGGCCACAGTGCCTTTAGTTATCTTCAATGCCTATCAGATAGCATACCAAAAAATGATTGTCAGAGTTTTGGATGAAGAGTTCAAAACAATGGATTGACAATCATGAGCTCTGAGTATCTTCTGGGATCTGCTCTCAGGTGAGCTGGGAGATCCCTGCTGTCACTGGAGCCACCAGCAGGATTTCAATAGCTGGGAAGGGAGGGGGGTGGACAGAGAAAATAAAAGTACATCTTAATAAACAAGCTCAGTGCAGCTGCTCCTTGTGTAGATATAATCCTCCAGCGTGGGATAGAGAGTTCCTAACACAATTAGCTTTAGTGAAAGTAGCTATTGAAAGAGACAACACAGATTGTATCACTGTGTAAATTATTGAGCTGATGTTCTGGAGACAACAGAGAAAGCCCTTCTTTCTTCTGTCCTGAGGATGGCAGCTGTGAAAGACTATACGAGTTGCTTGAAAGTTGCACCTCCTGTAGACTCTGCTTAAATAATTAATTTGCAATATTCATAAGCCAGAAGATATGTTTAATACATAGAAAAACAGGAAGATGTGAGTTGACTCAGCTGTGTTCTTTCTGGCTGTGGGTGAAGATGTTGTTGAATAAATAACATCAACAAGGTGTTTTATTGTTTATTTGAGTAATATTTCTGAACAGTAGTTGTTGTCATTAGTGAATCACAGCCCTTCATGTCTGTAGATGCATAAAGAACAGTCTCCCTTGATATATTCTTTTCTTAGCATCTGAAATAGGGAAGTGAATGCCCAGGATGTGAGTAGGAGAGCTGCAGTGCAGTTGATACCACAAGTGTCCCTCACCACATACAAAAGGGAATGGAGGGCACTCTTCCCCAGCACTCACCTAGTTTCAGGGGGTGGTAAGTTCTTCTTGTCGTAGGTAAACATTCAGGCCAGCTTCCATCAGGACCTGTCCTCAAACTGAGGTGAGTGTTTCCTCCTCCTAGCCCGGGGAGAATCGCAATCACAGTGATGGGAGCTGAAGCATTACTGTGTGTCCACAGAAACCTCTAGCTAAATGAGCCTGCTTACTGCTTCAGTAGCAACGCTTTACATGCAGTCGCTTCCCATACTGCTGGATTCAGCATTGTGTGTGGCATCTCTTCTCCCAGAGCACATCCTTACCTATCTGACAAGCCCTTGCCCAAGACCCCTCCCACAGTGGAAGCTTCTTGCAGCAGTGCAGGTGAGAGAGGCATCATGTCTGGGGGCGGAGGAGGCAGACAGAGGCGTGGACTGAGATCTGCTGTGGCACTTAAAATTGTGAGCGGCTGAAAGCTTTCAGAAACAGCATAGCCCATCTCCTTCTCTGTCCTCCAGGCTGGGAAAAAAGAGAGAAGCAGCCGCAGCTGTGTTTCCTGTTGCCGTTTTTCTGTGCATCATGGTTTGCTGAATATGCATATGCAACAGGTGGACGACTTTTTTGAGAGAAACTGAACACAAAGCAAGATGCTTTCTGTGAAAAGAAGTTTCCATGAAAACTGTGGTCATTTTGGATTTCTGGTGATAAGTAGACCTACTGTGATAAAGCTGTTCCTTCTTGCATTCCCCAACCATCAGCAGCGGGGCCAGAATGCCTCCAGGGTAGGAAAAGAGTAAGAACTCTTTGGGAAAACTGCTTTTTAGAAGAGGTTGAACTGCATCACATTACCACAGGGATCCAGGTCAGAAATGGAAGTGCAGAGCGGATAGCCAAGTGATGGGCATTTTGTGTCATCTGCTCAGAGAGCAGAGAGGAGCAAAAGCATCTCCTGCCTAGTGTGAGATATGTGCATGAAGTAGCTGTGTGCTAAACCCAGGGTGCCTCCTTAGAGCCTCTGGAATTCAGTTCAGCTGAGTTGACAAAAATTAGCTCAGGTCCACTGATCTGAGCACACTTCAGTTTCAGCCACATCTTTATCTGAAACTGGTTTCCTCATTTTCTCCAGAGGACTTGAGTACTACAGCAAGAACTTTGTCTGACAGCATTTTAGGCCTGTTGAGATGCCTGACAGTAAAGATAAACATCTCAAAAGGTTTGACACAAACTCAACTACGAGCCTGCATTTGGTACTGAGGTATCCTTGAGGATGGGCTGCCAGTGCCCAGGCACTTAGGCTCTCTGCTGTATAAGTATGGAGAGATTAGGAAGGTGTTTTTGGAAATGGAATATGTTATTCTATACTTACATTTATTGTTTGCATTTTCTAATTTTTACCTTCAGGTCTCTGGATATGCATTTTTGTAAGAGGTTAAATGATAAAAAATAATCTTGAGCATCCACACGCAGCTCTCTGTGTTGCCTGGTGAATATTTAAGTGACCTATCTAGACCAAGCAGTTTTACTGCACACAGTAGGCAAATGCAGAAGGAAACAGAAGACCTGTCCGTGTGACAATTATACGTCTGTCCCAATATGTGTAATCCACCCTCTCAGCCTGATAAACAAGAGCCCATGTGTGGGTTTTGAACAGAAGGCGGCCATCTCCTTCTGAGCTGAGTTGCTGAGCTGCTCCTCTTCAAACGCTTCACCTCACCTGTAAAGCAGGTAAGCCTTGGTCTTTGCACAGTAATATTGTTCATGACTCCAGTCTTACTTTGAGTTTCATTCTGCCTTTTTAAGCTCTCTCTTGGGGCTTAATCAGAATAATTTTTCCCTTTCCCCTTTATCTCATTTCTATTTTTCAGTTGTTTTTTTTTTTTAATTATTATTATTATTTTTTATGTCAGTTACTCACTAATGAGTTGCATTTCTGTTTTTTCTCAGCTTTAGAGTTGCTTCCCTTTCTTTTTTCTTACTGCATGCTTGATGAAACAAACCCTCTAGCTTATGTTTGCTCATTTCAAGTAATTTACAGAGAGGAAAGAAAAAACCATCCCAAACCTGAACCAAATAAATCAAAAGCTGATGCTCCTACCCTTGCACATTTTTATCATTAGCGATTTTCCCCCAACCACCATAGAAATGTCAGGGGCATTTTGTATAAATGCTTGTCTCCTTCAGCCACTGTTTTCTGTTGATTCTAATTTCTTGTGGAAGCTTCTGAATGAGCAGTGTGGTGCCTTCATCATGTCTGTATTTTCAGCTATAGGTGCAAGAGGTTTCTTTATGTAGCAAGCGGATGTGCAGTAGAACACTGTCTTAAGTGCTTTCCTTTCTCTGTCCCTTTTAGAGGTAAATGCTAATGAATTCAGGACAATATTTTATTTCTGTAGAATCAGAGAATGGCTTGGGTTGGAAGTGACTTCAATTTCATCTTCCTTTGCCTGCCGTAGGGGGCCTGCTTTGCAAGGGGGCAGGAATTGATGATCTCTAGATGTCCCTTCCAACCCCTCCAGTTCTGTGATTATGTGATCTAGTTCCAGTCCCCAATTTTACTGTTAATAACATAGCCTTGTTCACATGTACATGGCAGGATTGATCAGCTGAAGACTCATTTTCTTGTGCTGGTAACAGTGCCCATCCCCAGCTAGCTTTCATCCGTTCTCTAGGTCGGACTTTTTCTCCTCTGCCACATTGCTGACTCTGGGTTTTTGCCCCACAGCTCTCCCACTCACTGCCATGTCCACTCCACTGGAGGATGCCATGAACACCTTCATCAGGATTTTTCATCACTACTCTGGCAAAGAAGGTGACAGATACAAGCTGAGCAAAAGAGAACTCAAGGAACTCCTCACCAGGGAGCTGACTGACTTCCTTTCTGTAAGATGCAGCTCCTGAGTCTCTGAGTTTCTGTTTCTCAGGTGGGATAAGCAGCTATCAGAGTGTTCAGGAGCAGCATCTCCTTACACTGCACACATCCTGCCACAGCCTCTCAGATGACAGTTGTCTTTGCAGAGGTGGAGAGGGGGAGATGAGATCAAATATCCCATTTGAAAAGTGGGAAGTTGAAAAGGCAGAATATGTCCTTCAAAGAATCAATTCCAGCAAATAGATCTCAGCAGACAAGGAAGCAGTTTGCATACTGTGGTCATGTAGTATGGGATCCAAGGTCTGTCATATTCCTAGAGGCTTATAACTGCATCATAGACAACTGTTACATAGGTTTGTGGGAAACTGCAAACAACACAACTGCTTGTCTGCCCTGCAGACACTAAGATACTAAGAAAACCTGCCACTGATCAGCTTTTCACATGTATTTCTTTACACATTTGTTATGTTCTTCATTATGCAGCACTGATGCTTTATGGAATGATAATTTGATTCGTAACTGTTTTTTTGTTGTTTTTGTTTGTTTGTTTGTTTGTTTTCCTGAATCCTCTGAATTGTAAGTATTGTGAAACCCATTACCATCAGCCAGATTTTTTGATACCTTGTATCCATTTCCTTGAGGGGGCTTTAATCTTAGCTACTGATTTACTATTATGAGACTGGCTGCCCTCACTCCAGCTGAGTAGGATGTGCTCTTTGTTAAGTAGAGATCTTCTGTATGTGATCAGCAGAGGTATAATACGACCACTTATGAACATGTTTTTTTAGGAATGACGTACAGAAGCACACATTACAGATCAGACTTGTCAAAATGAATCAGTGCTCAGCAGCTCTTCAAATCTATCTGATCCATTTCTGTACCCATCTAGTACCTGTATTTCTCCTAAGAGATGCACAGTCTCCAGTTTCTGTTATGGTGCATCTCTGGGACTCCAGATCTGTGTTTTTAATGTTACGCCCCATGGTGTGTTAGCATCCAGGTGCATAATTCCCCTCACTCTTTTATTTCATAGCACCTGGGCTGTGACGTACTATCAGGTGTTCTGTAATTACATACTCAAGATCTACACAGCTAAGTCACGTTTTTTGTTGTTTTTTGTTTTTTGTTTTTTTTTCAGGGCCAAAATGATCCTCATCTTGTTGATAAGATTATGAATGATCTGGATTCCAATAAAGACAATGAAGTGGATTTTAATGAATTTATGACTCTGGTTGCAACTCTGACTGTGGCTTGTAATGATTTCTTTGAAGAACAGACAGAACAAGGATTTTAATGATGCTGGATACAATCGGTCTTCTGGTCACAAACGCAATGAACCATGACTTGTTAGGTAGTGCTCATCAGCATTTGGTGAACAAAAACCATCATCATTCCAATTCCTACTGCTGTAAGACTCTTGTGGGCCAGATCAGCAGCTGGTGTAAGCTGGACCAAAGGCAGCTTACACTACCTGAGGTCTGGCTGTTAGTATTTTCAGCCTTTGCGCAGCTTCTATTTCAGAAGATTTCTATTTCAGAACTGTTGGTGGTATATAAAAGGATCATTAATGTTACTTACATAGCTTCTGAACTGGAAAATCTGAAATGAGTCGTAAAACTTGCAATTGAGTTTTCAGTCATTCTGTAACAGGCATCTTTCTACAGGTCACAAAATTTGTTTGTTTCTTAACCAGTTCTGTTCATTCTGACTCAATTGCTGGATGCTGCTCTGTGCTCCCTGCACTCCTGACACAGCTACAGCTGCTTTCATCCACCCAAGCAGATGAGTGCCATGGATATGGGTTTGTTTTCCCCACCTCCCCAACTTCCATTCCATTGTGTGGGCATTACTGCATCTCAGCAGTCCAGTTCTTTATTCAACACAAATTAATTTGTTCATATGATAAATTATTCAAATGCGTAGGGGATTTAGTCAGTGAGCTGCTCTGAATGCTGATGGAAGAACCAGGTCTTCAGGGGAAAGGTAAATGCCTGCTGCCTTCACTATTCTGGCACCCATTAAGAGAAGGGTTTTAGAGGACCACTTGTGGAGGATGTCATGATGAGATCCCAGTGTACAGCTTCATCATGTGAGTCATCTGATGGAACAGTGATTTCATCTCATGCAGTTCCAAATCCCTGCACAAATGTGGCACAGAAGGAGGTGGTAGGACCCCACAGTCAGGCTCGGAGGGAGAAGGATGATCCATTTCGGTGCTAATCTGTCCGTGGACTGAAATACATCTATATCTGAACTTCTGCTTAAACATGCTTCCAAACATCTGCAGTTTTCAGTGGCAGGTTGCTATGATTTTGCTTTGCATGGAGAGCTCTCTTTGTTCTTGTTGTTTTGTTAGTAGTGCAAACTGTAATAAAAGGTGTTTGAATTCAGTCAGAATGTTCTGTTTGTGTAAGTGGTGAAATAAGAACAACTCTCAATGAAGATATGCCCTGCTAGGCAACATCCCCAGGCCTCTGGACATCACTCAGTAAAGACTGTAATAGTTGTATAAAATTACATATTGTAATGTGATGCAGCTTGTTGTGAGAGAAGGATTCTGTTATGTGTAGCAAATACATAAAGGGGTGCACATCACAACCAGCAGATGGTGTTATCCTGGAAAAGAAAGAAGTTTGGCAGAGCCAGAGTACACTGCCTCTTTGACTCACCAGCAATGGACATTGTTCAGGATTCACAATAGATCTTATACAGAAATGCTGAAAAACATACTAGTCACACAACTTTTTGCCCCCTCTGATGTCTCTCACTTTAATATCTCTGCAGTTCTTGGACCAGGGAGGCAGAAGTATCAGCCTTTAGGGTCTTCAGTGGGTCCTGCAGGCTGTTCCTGATCTCCCACTGTTTCCTCTTTCTCTGTGGGTAGAGAAGGGACAGCAGACCGAACCTTCAGCCCAAGGCTATAAGGGCCCAGATTTTATCAGTGAGGGCTCTTTTTTTCTGTTACAGCTTCTCAGCAAGAGCTCTTTTGGAAAGAAGCTCCAGCTAGTCCACAGCCAACCTGCCCACCTCTGGTGGGACCAAGGATGCTCAGCAGCTCATGCACTGAGCAGAGTTCTGGAAAATCACAGCTGCTGGTGACACACTGCTGAGGTCAGGCAGGAAGATGCTCAACGAAGCCACCTCCTCAGCTGAGCTAACTGGAACCAAGTGCAGCTTGCTGCCTCTGCAGAAAGGACTTACACTTCTCTTTGCCCCTCTCCACCAGAGCCCAGCTCTTCTGCCACTCCTCCCTCACCCACACCAATCACTGATGCATTTGCAAACAGCACTTCCATGGGATATACATGAAATCTTTCTCTTCTGGGGAACATCACCTGGAAGTTTTGAACTGCCTTAGAACCATAGACAAGGTGATGAGCAATCCTCTTTTCTGCAAGGAAGCCTCAGGATGAAGATCTGCATTGCAGCCACCCACACTGGCCATGCAGTATGGTGTTTGCATTGCCACAGCTGCTTTACCCTGCAGATGTGCTTTTAACTGTTCTTAAAAGGAGATCTATCTTCTATAAATATGAAGCCATTATTTTTTTCTTGTTGTTTACAGACACTTTTCTTGCTGACTTCAAGCTTGCATCCAGGAGCCCCCCTAAAGCACTACTTGAAGTGGAGGCTTGCTGTGTGGCTTTCTCCAAAGTTCCTCAGCTTTAGGAAAGATGATTTATTCCGGGCATTTTTTCATTTGTGTTATCAAGCTGTCTGAAAAATCAATAGAAAAATGAACACTGCAGTATGGCCTGGTCTTTTTAAGTAACATTAAAGACCAATAAAAATTCAGCAATGCCAGACATGATCTTTTCAAGCTATTGTGAAATTGTTTTGTCTGACACCCAAAAAGCTGATTTTGAGAAGATAAACTGCATTACCTTGAAAGCCTCAGCCATTGCCATTTGCTTTTATTTAAGTTCAAAGGATACCTGGGGTGGCGCTGAAACTTGGTTCACAAAGTTTGAGAAGTATTGGTAAGTAAGTGTGTATAATATCTTTGAATGCTGTATCCTGTTGCTGATCTTGGAGCACTGCTTGTGACATCGCTGTGACGAGGAGTGGTCCAACCAGGCTCTAACTTATCAACAAGGTCAACTGGAAGGCAGCATCTTCACTTTTTAGCAGTCCAGAAGGTGTCCAGCCCAATGGGCTAACCAAAGCAAATCATAGAATGGATTGGGTTAGAGGGGACCTCAAAGATCACCTAGTTTAAATCCCTACCATGGGTACAGTTGCTATCCATCAGCTCAGGGCCCACCCAACCCAACCTTGAATGCCTTCAGAGATGGGGCATCCACAGCTTCTCTGGGAAGCCTGTGCCAGTGCCTTACTGCCCTCTAAGTAAAAAGTTTTTTCCTAACAAGCTAAATCTCTCTTCTTTTAGTTTAAAAACATTCTCCATTGTCCTGTCACTGACCAGTAGAAAGTCAGTCCCCCTCCTGCTTGTGCCTTAGCATTTCTTCCAGGAGGATCTGCTCCATGATGTTCCCAAGCACAGACATGAGGCTCACCAGCATGTAGTTCCCTGGGTTTTCCTTTCTCTCTTTCTTGAATATGGGAGTGATATTTCTCATTTTCCACTCATTGGGGACATTCCATGACAGACCTGACTTTTCAAATATGATGGAGAATGTCATGGAAACCATCAGCCAGTTCCTTCAGAGCCCTGGGGTGCTTTCTCCACTCTTACACTGGGAGGGATTTTGCTCCCCCAACTTCTCCTTAGAAGTTCTCATATGAGGAATACGAGTCTTCTCATATTCCTTGAGATGATGAACTCAGCCAGGACATAGTTGCTACAGTCAATAGAGCCTCCAGCCTTAACCTCTTTTACAGGCTCTACATTGGAGACCATCAAGACCTGTAGCGCTTCACCTTTGGTTGCACTGTTCAGTATCTGAACCAGAAAGTTGTTATCAATGGACTCCAGAAGCGTTCTGGATCACTTTCAGCCCCTCATGTTGTTTCCCCAGCACATATCTGAGTGGTTAAAATCCCTCAACAAGATGAGACCCGGCAAGTGCAACACCTTTTGTAGCAAGAAGACCTCATCTACAGTGCCCCTTTGATCTGGTGGCCTGTCATAGACCTCAACCACCAGATGCCCTTTATTGGTCCAGTTCCTAATCTTAATCCATAGGCTGTGACTGTTTCTCAGAGGCATCTCCTCACAGTCTGCCCTACTTCTTAACACAGAGGTCAACTCCCCTGCCCCTCCTACCGTATCTGCCCCATCTATAAATATTACAGACCTCAATGGTGGTATTCCAATTATAAGAGTCATCCCACCGTGTTTCTGTGATAGCAATAAGAGTGTAATTTTCCAGCTGCACCACGGTTTCCAGTTTCTCCAGCCTATTTCCCACATTGTGTGCAGTGGTATAGAGGCACTTTATCTGGGCTTCCATTTACATTACCTTCTTGGAGGAGCCCTTGTGAAAACCTCTGGGGCAAACCTGAGGTTTTCCTCTGTTTCTTCCTGAAACAACAATATTCCCCGACTCCTCTCTGTTATCCAAAAGTACATCATCATCATAGACACACAGAATCATAGAATCATAGACTGGTGTGGGTTGGAAAGGACTACAGTGATCATCCGGTTTCAACGCCCTGCTAAGTGCAGGGTCACCAACCACCAGACCAGGCTGCCCAGAGCCACATCCAGCCTGGCCTTGAATGCCTCCAGGGATGGGGCATCCACAACCTTTCTGGGCAACCTATTCCAGTGTGTCACCACCCTCTGGGTGAAAAACTTCCTCCTAATATCTAACCTAAACCTCCCCTGTCTGAGTTTAAAACCATTCCCCCTTGTCTTATCACAGTCCACCCTTGTAAACCTTTCTGCTCATAAGGGTAAGAAAGAAAAACAAAACAAAACAAATCAAAACAAACAAACAAAAAAAAAAAAAAAAAGAAAGAAAGAAAAAAAAAAAAGCAGCCTGGGATTATGAGAAGGGAGGATGGCATGCACAGCAGTTCGGTCTGAGAAATCTGGATGGGGCTGCCCTTCATATTCTGGTGTGTAACTTCTCACTCTTGGCAGCTCTACACATAGGCTATCGAACTCCCTGGTCTGTCAGTGTCTTATCTGTTCCTTATAGATGTGTAAGGGCTTCTGCTTTTCCCCCTTGGGAAAGCAATGATTTCCTCTTGTGGCATGGGCTCCCAGATCTCCCCCAATGCCAAAAGCACTGCTGCGGGTCCACAGCCATGGTAGCAGCTGGGGGTCTGCACAGGCCACACAGGACGGACCTCACTGTCTCAAAACCCAGTGTACATACTTCAGTGAAGCACGGCCCTAAGCTTCCCAAGCAAGTGGGGATTCATGCTCTGGTGTGGGTAGGCCAGAGCTTGGTCCACAGCAGGTTACTTTCCTCACACATCAGAGCCCCTTCCCACCATGAGAGCTGCAGAGCAGGTCAGCCTACAGAAGAGCATGGCCAAGAGCAGACTTCTTGGCCATAGCCCCAGCCTGTCTCCATGCAGTAATTGTTCAGCTCCCCTCAGATTCCCACACAGAAAACATGGGTAAAAGGTCACACACAAGACTTGCCTCTGAAATCAGATTGATCTATATAAAGGTTTTTGACTGGCAGGAAGATTTGTGAGGCTGTAATGTGACGTCACGTGCATGTCTAATAAGTAGCTTGATTGACAGACCAACAATTAATACATGTGTCTTCAGGGATAATTAAGTCTCTTGAGTGACATTGTGCTACTTGAAGAAAGAAGGGGGTCACATTTTTAGTCTTATCTTTCTTTTGCCACATAATACCGCCTGAGAGAGAATATTCTGTTTATGATACGGTAATCTGTTTTTCAAAGCTAGAACATCTCCCTCTACATCCTTTCCTCTGAGCTGGGTTACATGCCCTTGGGTAGCCATCAGACTGAGCAGATGAACAAACTTCTGCAGATACGTTAGAGGAGAAAGAAGTCTTTTTAAGTACCAAATTCCAGCCACCTGCAATCAGTCATGAAAGAGGGGCAGCTCCCAAGGAAGAGAGCTGCAGCTGCATCCACTTGTTTTGCCCTAGCAAGTAGATTCTCAGCTGATGTAAAACAACAAAGCCTACTGCGCTTACTGGCATAATTTTGCAACAGCTGAGGACATGCGCTTATGACTTCAAATCAGCCTTCAGTGGAAAGTTGTGCTTCTGTTTGCTAGTTGGCTAAATAAGGACACGTCCATAAAACTGCAAATGTTGCAGTAAGACAGCTGAGGGAAAATGGGAGTGGCTGTTGCTCACATTGCAGGTACTTAGAGGGCAAGTAGGCAGAAGATGTTCCTGTAGTATGCCCGCTTTAAATTCCAGGCTGCCCTTGCAGGTCCTGGTTGCCTTGGTGGGCTGCAGAGAGAGTTGTCACAGTGTAGCCCTCCACCTACCTGTGGAGTCTGCCTTAAATTTCCTTGTGTTAGGATGATGCTGTGCTCGCATCTGCTGCATGAAAAACGCAATGCGGGAATGTGGATTACAGCTATGATGGGAAGAACGTGTGTATAGGACAAGCTGCAAGGAGCTGAAGAGCAGCTGAACCACCAGGCTGTGTTTTGGGAAATGAAAAATGACAAAAATAAATAAATAAATAAATAAATAAAATAAAAAATAGGAATAGAAATTGAGAATGCAGCAGAAAAATGTGTTTTCCCCATCTCTGGCTGTGGACATGGAGTGGCAGCAAAAAATACAGCCTTAAGCTGAGCAAAGTGTGGTTGGAGGAGATGCAGGGCAGGAGAGCTTGGCCTCATTAAACAATTAGTGCTTTGACTAAGTGGAACTAAAGGGGTTTTTTTTTTGCCTTTGTATCTATGACCTATTCTGTAGTGTCACTCAGAGAAAAAAAATGACATTGTTGGCACCCCAGTGAAAAGATTAATGGAAAGAAAATCATCAGTCTTTGAAAGCCAACATTGACTTCTGCTTGCAGTCTAGAAACAGGCTGATAGACTTGAGATGAAGGATGGTTGTGAAACTTTTATCAAATTTTAAGATATCTCCAGGTTTCTGGAGGCTGGAGAATGCTGACCAGGTGATCTAAAAGTCATGTAGAATTATAGAATGATTCAGGTTGGAAGGGACCTTAAAGATTATTAAGCTCCCGCCGTGGGCAGGGCTGCCATCCATCTGCTCAGGCTGCCCATGGCCCCATCCAACATGTCTTTGAACACCTCCAGGGATGCACCCACAGCTTCTCTGGGCAGCTGTGCCAGCACCTCACTGCCCCCTTCTCTTACCTCAATTAAAATGTAAAGTCAGCTCTCGTTCTGCTTATCCCTTCCTTCAAGCACTGGAAGGCCACAGTGAGATCTCCCTGGAGCCTTCTCTTCTTCAAGCTACACAAGCCCAGTTCCCTCAGTGTTTCCTCATAGGAGAGGTGCTCCAGCCCTCTGATCATCTTAGTGGCCCTCCTCTGTTCCCGTTCCAAGAGCTTCATACCCTTCCTGTGCTGGGAGCCCCAGGCCTGGATGCGGTACTGCAAATGGGGCTTCATGAGGGGGACAACCCCCTCCCTCTCCCTGCAGGCCACCCCTCTTTTATGCAGCCCAGCCCTTCAGTGTTTGTTTTTCTACACTGACAGAAAACATTCCAGTACTTTCTACTAGGTGAAGGAATCTCATACTTGCCACAAAGGGCTAAGCAATAGGAGCAGTTGTGAGGATAAATACATCATTGCGCTGGGCACGCTGGCATCTCTTACCTGGCTCATGTTCAGTAGTTGAACTGTGTTACATTCCTCCATTTTGCTGAGATTCACCTTAATTCTTACAACTGCCAGAGCCTATCGTGTTGAATCATGCCTCCTTCTCTGGGCGAGACAGACTCAGCCAAGGAGACAGCTACTTCAGCTGAGAAGTATTTGTCCTTGAATGGGAAAAAAATCTTATGATATCGCATTCTGAAGGGGGCTTTGTCAGACAGGAAGTTCGTTCTTCACATTGATTCCCTTCTAACAAATTTTGGAACATGGCATGTAAAGTACTAAGATATTTCAATACATCTGACAAATACATTTTGTATACTGAAGTGATCTCAGCATTGAAAACAAAATGACAAATGTTCTGGTAATGCAGAGCAGAACCGTGGGCTGGGGAGGAGAGGTAGCAGCGGAGGATTCTGCAGCACTGCCTGCTCTGTAGGTCCCACGCATGACATTGCCTTCAAGTCATGTCTGAGTAGCTGTGTCATGTCCTGGGAAGATGTCCTTCTGTGAGGGCACTGGGTCTGATCCAGGCTGTGAGAGGTGAAAGCTGACTCAGCTCAGCACTGATCTGTTGGGACACAGCCTTGGAGCATCTGACTGGCCCCTTGTGATGGCCCACAACACCTCCCCTAATGCCACCCCCTCCCAAAACACTTTTCTCCTTTCTGGGTGAAAAAAACTTTTCTTCCACTTCCCTGATGGTTTTGTGTAGATGCTAGGTTGAGTCACTGGCAGAGCTGGTAGTGATAATCACCCTTAGGGCAGTCTCAGTGTCTGAATATAATGTTTGCTTGATTATTTGTAACCCGCTAAACTGTGAGCTTCACGGTCCTTGCTTTTATTAAATGTCATAAATAGTGTTAATGCAACACTTATCATCAAGCCTGCACAATGCTGATAGTCTTTCAGTTCATCAATCACTTGCATTTGTCATTTCTCTAAGCCACTCAACATGACAAATCACACATCTCTTGTGTCAAACTGCCCAGAGTTAACAAGCTATGCTTACTTCACCTGACAGAAAGTTCGGCTCTATTTAAAGCCAATTTATAGATACACACACAACTAATAGAAGTGTCATTACAGAGAGATGTACAGCAAAGCTCAGAAGAGGGGGTGGATTTTGCTCTATGGGCATACAGAGTTGGCGCTGCAGGGGTAGGGACAGAGGTCAGTGTCAGACAGAGTGCTGCCCTCTGAGTTGATAAGCACTAGGGTCAGCCTGGATCAGGTGCTGTGGGAGACGTGCTGACTCCAAACCAAAGGTGGACTGAAGGAATAAAGCACAACACATGATCTTGGATCAGGAAATGTTTTCCTTCAGTTGTTATTGAAACTGTGAGTGGATTTGTGTAGGAGAATCATATCAGAACATTTATAGGGGCAAATTAATTACTTTAGTCGCTTTTCCAGTGTAGATCCACAGCCTCACTGCTTAAACAGTGTTTCCAGTAGTTATGCTGCTTTGTTCTGTAGAATGGTCCTGGCCTACTGATAACCACTGTGGCAATGATCAAACTCCTATCTCACATGCCTCCCCCAAACATAGTCGTGACCACAGCCACAGTGACAGTTCCAAGGGGCCTGGTAGTCATAGTTTGGTCACTAAAACAACATGGGGACTTGAGATGTTACTACACTGATTGTTTTCTGGGTATGCTTGGTGGCTTGCCCCTGACTGGAATCCATTGCAGTGGGGTGAGGTGGTGTGTATGTGTGCTGGATGCACAGAGTGGCCAGGCTGCAGGTCCTGACAACTAACTGACCCTTACCTGCCACGATATCACACAGTGTGGCATAATCTGTTAGTAAAGAGGGGTCCTGGTGATTAGTGGTGGGAGGTGGTTGAAAAGTCTCCTTCTTTCTCCTCCTTTTCCTACTCCTCCTCCCCAGCACCTGCAGGGGTGGAGGCAGTCATACACTGAGGACCCAGGGGCTGTGGAGACCCAAAAATATGAAAATTTTCACTGCTAGCCCTCAGAACTGATGTGAAGTATTCAGTAATGGTTTGTGAGTACAGAGTGACCTCAGTGTCACCTATGGTGACTTATGGAATGAGGGAAATGGACCAGAAGCAGGAGCTCCCTCGGGCAGTTAGATTAGATGATCTTTGAAGATCCCTTTCACCTGAACTTTCTGTCCCATGCTGCTCTCTTATTTTCCATTCTATTTCATTCCATTCCACTCTTGCTCCACGGTCTCTCAGGTTTTGAACCAAAGATTTCTGTAAGTCTATATTTACAACACGGTTTCCTAGTGATCTCTGCACCTGTAATTTGTCATACAGCCCTACCTTTGCTTCTTTTTGTATGGTATTTTTTTCAAATCTGTAATAGATAAAATTTAGCAAAAACTGAACTGAAAATTCAGCCCCAGCAGTAACATTTTTGACATTTCAGGCCCAGTAGAAATCTTTGCCCCCTTTATCCAGGCTAGCTAATCCCGCTTACCGGGAATAATATGGGGAAAGAACTGCAGCCAGCTGAATGCCATACCTGTATAATGAAATGCAAATGGCATGCAGCATTCTGCCATCCCACAAAGACACAGGCCTTTGTTTGGGACTTCTGCCCTATGAGAAGCAGCAAGGGCTGGATACAGCTCCCAGACACCATGGATGAAAGGAAAAGCTACACTGTTAAATAATTCTGAGTTAAAGCAGGGATGAGCATAAAGGAAATGTATATAACTTTGCACAGAGGTTAGCAGCTGGCAAAGCAGGTACACAGGCTAGGCTGAGGCCTAAGCAGGGTCCTGCACTGTGTCTCTCCAGCCATGCTAAGTGCTGGTGATGAACAGCACCAACAGCTGAGGATGGAGTGCCTGAGGCAGAAGTTGTCTTTACTAGTGCTGCTGGTGGTGAAGCAACTTGGGACTGCTGCTGCTCCTGCTGGGACAAGGAACTGCCTGGTACAGATCAGCCCATGGGGCATGCAATGGTCTGCCCCAGGTTGCTCCCTATGTTGTCATTGTGAAGATGTCTGTGTATAAAAAAAAAAGACTTTTCACAGAGATTCAGCAAGGTCCTGTTTGAAGAGGTGGAGGCTTAAGAGACACTCCTGGAAAACCGAGGCCCTGTGGTTCACTGTAGTTCACAACACCCCATCTCCCTTTGCTCAGGAGTGTCAGCCCCAAGGGGCATCCACAGATTTAGCAACACCACCCCCTGTAAAACTTGGTGCCAATACCATTATCCATGGCTTCACTGTGCAGTGGTGAGGAGAGGAAAACACAATGAGCACCTGCACTACAGCACAGAGCATCACTTCATCTCCATGGGGGAGGGTAAACAGTGACTGTTTCACTACACTTTATTCAGCTTTATTTTCTGCATCTCTCACCACAGCAGATCTCTCCTCTGAAGCTGCAGCTGACAAGACATCTACAGGCTCCTGGCATGATGCATGGCAGGGCCTGGGGGTCCCCCAAGCACTCCCACAACCCTTCTTGAGACTCTGGGGCAACTCCAAGGCACCGCACCACAGGGCAGGTGATGTCCTACACAGAGTCCCAACACTGAGTCACAGCCATGGGGCTGGCTGGTGTGGTGGTATCACAGTGAGATAACTGCCAATAGCAGGGCCAGACCAGGAATGTTGTGTCGTCTAATTTGATGTTAACAACACGAAATTGTCCTGTGAAATGTTAATGTGACTCAACACAGTGAAAGAAAAATTGCACCTTCCTCATTTGCCCAAGGGTTTGTATTCCATGTAAATTGATTTTCTCTTCCGAAATGCCATAAGGGACATTTAAAATCCTATTTAAACTGTTGATTTTTCCTTGCTTTGTTAGGTGTAATCACATTTCCTGGAGAGCTCAGCCTCATCCTTTACCACAAGCAGAGCTGGGGCATGGGTTTGCATGGGGAGGGCAGGCTCCTAGGGGAGCAGGCTGGGGAGGGCCAGGAGCTGCACAGGAAGCACAGAGCTGCCATGGGTCCCAGGTGGCAGCAGTTGTGCAGGAGGCTCCTCACCTCTCTCTGCTCCCTGCTAGCTGGGGAATGACAATCCCTGCACCTCACTTGCCAGCAGCTCACTGCCCTGGGTTGATTGCTTGCCAGGGTATCCCTGCAGGTAGTGCTGACACAGACCTCAGCTATGCATGGCTGTTGGTATGGTTTGTCTGAGCAGATGAGCTCATAGGTGGATTATCAGACAGGTTGAGCCACAGTGTCACCTATCCATCTCTCATTTTTTCAGCTGAATTCAACCAAGCCTTCAGTAACAGGTGAAATCCTCACACAGGCACTCTCCCTCCTTCAGTGGAGACCTTCAGGAGTTCAGCAGCTGAGGTCTGGGCTGGGGGCTGGCAGAGTCAGCCTGGAAGTGGGTGATCTGGGTTCTTGCAGGACTGAAACAGAGCTCTGGACACCACATCTGATTGTTCCAGTCACACTCCTGATGTTTCCCAGTGTTGCTTCCACAAGCAAGTAGCAGGTTGCCCACTGTGCTGCACTCCTGGCTTGCTTCACCTCTTCAGGAAGCAAACGTACAGGAGGCTGAGCTGTGCTGCAGGCTCCTGTTCCCTGTGGTACATCCCAGCATGAGTGTAACCTCAAGCATCCTCTGATGGCTGGGGCTACACCCTGTGGCTTTCCAGCAAAACCTCAATTCCCCAGCAGCTCCAATGGATTTTAGGTTCCAATGATGCTTGCCCCAAGCCACAGTACTTTAACCATTCAAGAAGAGGAGATGGAGATGAATTAATTCAGCCTCAGTTCATTCTGCAATTAACCACTCTGTTCCCCAAGAAGTTTTAACAGCCTCTGTGCATCACAGTGCCAAAGTTTGATAACATTTTCTGTTTCCTCAGCATACTTCATGCTGTACAGATATAATGACAGAAGGGCATCTGAGGGATGCTATGGTTTACAGTGAACTGCAAGTGTAAGAATTATAGCAGGGTGAGGTCAGAGCCATAGGTGTACAGACAAAATAAAATGTTATTATTATTATTTGATCAGGAAGGGTGTGAAACAGCTGGCAAACATTTCTGCTTACAAGCCCTGTAAGTGAAAGCAGAAGCGGCAAAGCTAAAGCTTTGCATGTTTGTACTATATTTTGGGGGTTTTTATGCTGAACCAAAGTGAGCTTCTAACAAAAAGGCTTCTTGCAGGAGATGTTAGTGTGATGCTGAGATTGGGGAAGGATGTTTACTGTATGAAGGGCATGGATGGATCAGCCGAGGTCAGCGGTAAAAAGAACATGCCATAAAGCCAACCTCTGCTGAGTTTGCAATTTTCAGCACTCTGCGGGGTATGGATCTTCAACCCAGGTTCATTTTTTTGAAGGTATTTCCTTGGTTTCCCATGAGATCAGGAATGAGAAACATCTGTATAGGCTGTTCAGTGGGAATTCCTCTCTCTGGAGCTCTCAGGTTTCCTAACTCCAGCGAAAGCTGTGTCTGCGGGGAGGGCTGCTCGGTTTTCCTGTTTCCTTGCAGCAAACCCGTTCTGCTGGAGCAGGAAGACAGCGCTGGGGCAGCAGGAGGAGCCCCGGGTCCGAAGTGCCGCCGGAGCAGCAGCGGGAGATGGGAGGGAGGGATGTTCCTCGCCTCTCCTTTTGCGCTTACTACCTGGAGATCTCCGTGCCGAGCGGGGACGGGCTCTCCCAGGGGAGCTCTGCAGCTCCGCCAGACAGAGCGGTAGCACTGGCACTGCCAGCGCGGGGAGCGAAACGGGTGGGGAATTCGTGGCTCTCATTTGGACCCTCGTCATGCCCACGTACTGTGTCACTGCGAGAGGAATTCAGTTACCATGGTTTAACCTATCAGTACGGGGACCAAGTGCCTCCCCTCCCAACTGCTCTATAAAAAGAGTCTCTGAAGATGCCCCGGCGGCTCCTGCCTGCCGGCTCCGAGCAGCAGGTGCTCAGCGCGCACGGAGGGGCTGCCACTATGTCGTCTGCCTTCCAGCTGCAGTGCCACCTCGTCCTCATCCTGCTGGCAGCCTCCAAAGGGGACACCCGGTACATCGAGGTGAGCAATGGGGCGAGCACACCTCGCTGCACTTCTATGCTCTCTGCTAACTTTATCGCCAGCCGTAGTGCTTTGCTTTCCTCTGTTCCTACTGCCCCTGGACATAGGACTGACATTAACACACACCCCCTTCATTTTCATTCGTTTACCTGTCCTTTTTTCGACCTTGTGCTTTTGGCTAAGGGACCGAGGCTCACTGTGCGAGGTTCCCCTCGCAGGGGCCGGGCTGCTCCTCGCTGCAGCAGCCCCGACCGAGCTGTTATGCAGCTGTATCTCTTCTGGAGCAGGGAGGTATCTCTAGAGAGCTGCAGAGAGGGGCTGCGTTTCGCTTTGTCCCATCCTTTTCCCACCGTCTCCCCGCAGGTGAGGGATGCTGGCGAAGATGAGCCCTTCCTGCTCCTCAGCGAAGACCTGAAGCGGGAGCTGTCTGCAGGGCACATCTACCGGCGGTCGCTGCGTGAGTGATCTCGGAGGGTGGGAGGGTGCTGGGGGAGCTCGGGGCTCTTCGGGAGTGATGGGGCCGCGGGGAGAAGGGCAGAGTGATTATAACTTCGGAAAGCTGAGGCAGGGAGCTCAGAGCAGGGCACTGAGCAGGGCTCGGGCCGGGGCTGGGGTCCCATCAACGGGAGGAGGACAGGGTCTTAGACCCGCAGCCCTGGGCAGAGCCCAGCTCCAGCGGATTGGGTGGGTGAAGCTGTGATGAGTGAGGAATCTGAAGGAACTCAGGGTCTGTACACCTGTGTGCATTCACAGCAACAGTTTTGCACCCCAGTGTGTGCTGACGTGTCACACCTGTGAGCATCCCCTGGAGCTCAGCAGCCTTTTGGTTCATCTGTGACTCCCTCCTCCCCACTGCTGGGTCTCAGTGCTGGGTCTATCCCCGCTGTCCCCATGCCCGGCAGTGGGCACTGGCTGTGTGCTGCCCGCAGGCAGAGCAGAGCCCGGCCCTGTCTCTGCAGGCTGCATTGACATGCTGAGCATTGAGGGGCAGTTCACCTTTACTGCTGATCAGCCCCAGTTGCACTGCGCCACATTCTTCATCGGTGAACCTGAGGAGCTCCTCACCATTGAATATGACTTTGTGAATATCGACTGCCAAGGAGGTGACTTCCTGAAGGTAGGGAGCTGCTGTTTGTCCCCGTCCCTGCTCTGGGTGTTGGGTACTGGCTGTGTATGGAAGGGGAAGGGGAAGACATGTACAAGTGCCTGTGTGCACACAGAGCATTTACAAAGCATTTGTGACTCGCTGAGAAGTTTAATTTGCACAAGCTAAGGCTCTCGACACACTAGAAGGGTTTTCTTATTGCTTCTGTTATCTCACAAGCCATGTAAGCATTGATGATGTGCTCTCTGCTGTTACTGAGCCAGGACCTCCATGCGCAGGGCATTGGCTGGTTAAGACATGGATATGTGCAGGAAGGGTTTCCAAATGCCCCTGCCAGAGATTTTCAGAACACTTGTTCTGTCCCAGCGGGAGGTTTGTGACACAGAGCAATTCGTACTTGAGAACAGGGAAGCTTTGCTGGAGCATTCTGTTGGCAGACAGGAGAGCTGGCTGAGATCTGAAGTCAGTTCTGGAAGTGAGGGCAGGCAGGAGGGCATCTGTTTGCTCCTCTGTCACCACACTGCACTCTGTGAGCACAGCACTGAGGCCTGTTTGCGGCAGCAGGATGAGCTGCTGGGGAGCCCCGTCTCTCTGCCCTTTGCTGGGATCTCCCCAGATGACTCTGCAGGCTGTCTCAGCCTTCTGTGTGCCCAAGTTGCTCAAACTCAGAGCTGCTTTCGAAAGCTGGACAAAACACCATGTGATCTCCAGGGCTTTGTAACAGCTTCCTTCCTTTGATTACTGTGTCCCCAGTTTATTCATTATGCTGCTGTATTTCTACAGGCAGCTTTCCTCTGGTGTAATCTGAGCAGCAGCTTCACATGACTTCCAAAAATTTTCAGTTCCAGCAAATCTGGAGACCAGTCCTGCAGCTCTGCCATCAAAGCATCCCATGCACATTCACAGGATTACTCACCAAAGCAGTGGCCTGATTTGGCCACTGATCAGATGCTAAAAGTGCTAGAAAGGAGCACAGAAGGAGTTGCTGGGTGGGAGAGGGAAGTGAATGGAAGGTAACTTCATGGCTGTGCTGGAGTTAATAGCTTTCTATTCTAACATGTTTCTCTACACATGGGGAGGGCTTTTTTTCCTTCTTTCCTTCTCTTTCTTTCCTTCTCTTTGTTTCTTTCCTTCTCTTTGTTTCTTTCCTTCTCTTTGTTTCTTTCCTTCTCCTTCTTTCTTTCCTTCTCTTTCTTTCTTTCTTTCTTTCTTTCTTTCTTTCTTTCTTTCTTTCTTTCTTTCTTTCTTTCTTTCTTTCTTTCTTTCTTTCTTTCTTTCTTTCTTTCTTTCTTTCTTTCTTTCTTTCTTTCTTTCTTTCTTTCCTTCTTTCTTTCTTTCCTTCTTTCTTTCTTTCCTTCTTTCTTTCTTTCCTTCTTTCTTTCTTTCCTTCTTTCTTTCTTTCCTTCTCTTTCCTTCTTTCCTTCTCTTTCCTTCTTTCCTTCTCTTTCCTTCTTTCCTTCTCTTTCCTTCTTTCCTCTATTTTTGTTGTAAAGATCTGAAGACAGTGCTGATTAATTTCTAGCCAAGTAGACAGAGTTTGTGCTGCATTCCACTGGTTAGAATCTACAGAAAGAAAAGACACAGGATAGTGCCAAAAATTCTTCCCCAGAGCTTCATTGTGCTCTGCTTCTGGGCTGAAACGCTGGTGCTCCGGGAGGCCCCTGGGCTCATTAAAGATAAGCTGAAGACACAGGTGGTGGAAAACTACAGGCCAGGTCAGTGGACCTAATGGTCAGGGCACAAGACGGCAACTTTTTTTGATGTGGCTTCCAACATCAAGTTGGCCAGAAGCTTGTTTTAGTATCAATGGAATTGCTGTACTAATGAATCCAGAAACTGATGTGAATTTGGTGGTTGAAGCAAAAAGAACTGTTTACATCAAAGGTACCTCACCAAAATAGTCACTTGAAGGAAATAAAATCAAAATTAGGATTTATACTTGTTCTATTCCTAAGTATCAATTGATGCTTGGATACTTAGATAAATGCTAGGATGTAGACAAACAGAAAGAATCTTTGGTTTTATTTTTAGGCTCTGAATTGGCCACTGAATGTCAAAGCACTGCCTGTAATACTTCATGCTTCTCTTCTCTGCTGGCAGGATGATACACAAAAGCCCTGCTTACAATTGTTGAACCCCTGCAGGTATTTGATGGCTGGATACTCAAAGGAGAGAAGTTTCCTAGTTCCTTGGACCACCCCCTACCCACTTCCCAAAGGTACACGGACTTCTGCGAGAGTGGTGCTGTCCAGAGGAGCATCAGGTCATCGCAGAATGTGGCAATGATCTTCTTCAGGATTCACCAGCCAGGCAATGGATTTACCATCACAGTCAAGAAGAGTGCCAACCTCTTCCGTAAGTCTGATTTCATGTTACCAAGTGGCCTGCAGTTTTGGTAGGAAGCAGAACAAAAGTGTCTGTTGGCACTGAATTCTCTGATAATGCCTGCACTGACATGGTTCTGGTGAGTTTTGCCTGTGTGTTTGACCTTGTTACGTCATTATGATGACATAACATCTCATGATGTTTGGTTTGAGCAAGTAGTATTAAGCCAAAGATTTTAGTCTGAGCAATGTCTAAATATGAGTGAACAACAAGGAGAACGTATGTGAAAAAATTCAACAGTACATTTAGTATACAGGATGGTGATGTCAAGAGTGTTGTGTGACTCCAAGGGTCTAGTTGTAGATATTGCCCTAAGCCTATGAGATGCCAGGGCACAGATAATGGTCACTTGAATCATTTTTCCAAAAGTGGTAGTGATGCAGATGACGAGCCCAAGCTCTTAATGTTAAATTTCAAGACAAATTCAGTCTGTGCTGCTCTGGTTTCACAGAAGAGTTTGAGTTGGAAGGGACCCCTAAAGGCCATTTAATCCAACTCCCCTGCAGTAAGCAGGGACAGCTACAGGTAGATCAAGTAGTTCAGAGACCCATGCATCCTGATCTTGGGTATCTCCAGGGACAGGGTGTTTCAATGGGATATGTCACAGGGTAAGGAAGCCCAGCCATGAGGAGCAAGACAGGACCTGTGGGTTTGCTGGCAGTATCGGGTGAAAATGAGTGAAAACAAATGAAAGCCATGTTTACCATTCTTCAAAGTGGCAAAATGTACCTGATGTGTGTGTTTGGGGCGTCTGCTCTCCCACTGACAGCTCATCCCAAAACTCTGCCAGACCTCATACTATGCCATAACCAACGGATGGGGAATTTCTAGGGAACAAATGCTCTTCAAGAAAACTTAAAAACACCACATGTGTATTTTTCAGCATCTGTCTTCATCTCTCAGCTGTTAAACTGTTCTTTGTAATTCATAGAAGTACATGATTTTACTACATGTGGGCAGTAAGGATGACACAACTAATTCCTCTACTTTCTCCTGTGCCCCAGCTTGCAATGTCATCTCTCAGACTCCCTCGGGAAGGTTTACCATGGTCATTCCTCATCAACACAGAAACTGCAGTTTTTCTATAATTTACCCAGTGGTGATAAAAATCTCCGACCTCATCCTGGGACACTTAAATGGCCTCTTTTTAAAGGTGAGTTGTTTGTTACCTGGCAAATAACTGCCACATGTAGTTTTCCTGGTGGGCTGGAACAGGGGTGGTCACATCTCTGGCTGTGAGGGTGTGTGCTGCAGAGCAATGTGTGCTCAGTCTGAGAGCTAGGCCCCCAGAGACCAGAGCTGTCTCTTGCCTCTGTAATACTGCAGAGACAAATGAACAATGCAAAGTGCCATTAAGACTTGTACATATTTTGTACTGTAACAAAGGGCAAGAATTATATTAGAAATAAAGGAGTGCTCTGCCAGAGTTGTCTACCTGCATTTAAGCTTACTAAGTTGTTTCAAAAGTAATATCTCCCATTTATTTCCATGGAAGCTACAACAGATACGAAACACACGGTAATGCTATTCAATAGGAAAAAATTCTCAGCTACAAAACACCCAGAGTAGTGACCTCTGATAGCCAGTTCACAGGGATGAGTTAATTGAGACGCTCTTCATTTCATGGTGTGCCAGCTGTGTATGGCCATCTGTAACGTGGCTTACCTTTCATGTTACTGTCACCTCTGCTGCAGCATACTGCCTCAGTGTTCAGCCTCCAGAAACATTCAGCAAGCATCAGTGAATGCCATTTTTCTGCATGGAGGAACAAAATGCCCCACCTTTCCTTCATGTTCATTTCCATGTGAGGCACCATTTTATCAGACTGCCACTCTGCCACACGGCAACAAAATGTAATGGGATATTGGTGGGAAGGTTCAGCCTCTACTGCCATTTCACCAACATCTGCCTCTGTCTTTGCGGGCCAACATCCAAAAGTAGAACACCTTACTTTTGGAACAGTTCTCATAGCAAGCACTCTGAACAGAGAGAAGACATGGATTATGCAGCAAGGTATTACCACAGTGGAAATCCAGCTGCATTTGGCTCTGCTCAGTGTGCTGAGCATCCTCTGGTCCATGTGGTCTGGCACGCATCATTTGGTGCTCTGTGATGACTAGGAAGGGGAGGACAAGAGATGTGGGTGGCATCCTGTGCCTGGAAGGTCCAAAAAGGCGCAGGTGTCAACATGTCAGAGGGATAACAGCAAGGATGTTTGTCCCCTGCTGCCAGTGAGACTGTAGCCTCAGTCCTCCCTGAGGCTTGCTAACATCAGAGCAGCAGTCAGGGCCCGCAACCATCATGACAAAGTGCTAACAGGAGGCAGGGCATGAATAGGCAGACATACAGGAAGCAGGCTGGTGAACAGGCAGACAAGAGTTAGTGGCAGTGTCTCTGTCAGTGGAAAACATGGACTCGTTCATTTTTGGTTTTGAGAGTTTTGCCTTAAATGAAAGTTTTAAAGAGTTTAGAGCAAAATGAAAACACATCTATTTGGTTTTGTGTGTGGTACCCCAGAATGAAGGATACCATGAATGAAAGTATATTAAGAGGGGCTAGTCTTCAAAACTTCAGTGAAAAGAGTAACTTGTACCAAAGCTGATAGAGGAAGAGGAGCTGTCAGGAGCATCTCAAATGTTTGATAGCAAGACCTAAGACTCAGGAAGAAAAAATAATAACCCAGGTGGAGGCTGGAGGGGTCTGAAACGGCTTTGGAGGGACAGACCCAGGAGCAGACACAGAGGAAAATGAGGAGGTCTCTGGGAAGAAGCAAGGATCTTTAAAGAGATATCTAAATCTCACTTGCACAGTGAAGGGTAACAAGAAGTGCAAAGGAGTAATCAACAAAATGGCAGAGTAGGTAGGAAGAGCTCAGGAACAGGGGTCAGCCTTGCAGGGCTGGAGACAGGCTTCTGGCCAGACAGTGAGAATTTGGTTTGCAGCATGGTGCCCGTGGACAAAACCAGCCACAACTAGTTGACTTCAGCCACCAGTTGTTACCTCCTTGCCTTACATGCTGCTTTCACAAGGGCAATTTAGCCAGAGAGGAGCTAATTCACTGCATACCAGCTGGGTGTGGGTCCATGTGCAGCACTGACTCTGTTCATTTGGTTGTGTCCAAGCACCCAGGATCAGATTGCTTACCTGTGCTGGGAGCAATTGGATCAACATCTTAACTACATGCCAGTGATTTTTCAGAGCCCACTTAGGTCTTTATTTGGAGTTTCTTCAAGAAATTAATTTATAAATATCAGATTGAAGTACTTTTGCTTCAACAGCCTAATTTTACACAGGTTTGAGCATAAAGTACTTCTGAATCCTGGTGTTGACTGCAGTCCTGTCTAGAGAATTGTTGTTTTCATCGAAATGTGGCAAGTTAACTTTTATTTTCTGTCTTCTCAGAATCCATCAGTGGGCTGTGCGGGAGTGGGGGACTTTGTGGAGCTGTTAGGAGGAACTGGATTAGATCCATCCAAGATGTTTCCACTGGCTGACCTCTGTCACTCCTTTCGTGGGTCTGGTGAGAGCTCCTCCTTCCTCATCCCTCTCTACAAATCAACACGTACCTAGAGGGGCCATGCAAAGCCCTCTTAAGCCCATGTTTCCTTCAGATAGGTGGACTTGATGTGTAGCAAAACATGAGAGCCAGAATCCAGGGGTGTGATGCAGCACACCCAATAAACACCTCTACTCACCCCCGCAGTAATTATGATAACAAGATTAAGTTACACATATTTTTAAAATACTTATGACACATGTGATTATTAGTGTCAGCAGACAAGCCTGGAGATTCATAATAAATGCAGGCAGAGCTGTTACATATTCAGCTATGGCATTTAAACTGCTTTCCAGGCAGTATAAAGGAAGGGAAATCACACTTCAATAGTCTGGGTGTTTCCAGCATTATGATGTTGTTAGTTTTGGAGATCTCCAGGGTGGGATGTCATTACCCCTCATCTTTGACTTCTAGTATCCAACTGCAGCAAGTGCAAGCACACACCATCCTCTGTGTCACATATATGCATGAGACTGGGGGTGGGGAGGTGGGAAGGTGAGCAGCATCTGCCAGTGTGAAGGCTGCAGCACCTGATGGAATTGTCGGACTGTTACAGAGTAAAACAAACGTAAAATAAGGTATTTAGACAGCATACCAGCACTAGCCAGTCGTTACTATGCTCAAATGTTCTTTGTTTCCAAAACCCTATTATTGCCTTATAATTCACAAAGCAACAGATCATTTTTCCCTCTCTCTCGTATAATTTTATCTTAATGTCTTCTCTCTGTCTTTTTTTCCCTAATTAGCCCAAATGAAGATTGGTTGTGACAATACTGTGCTACGGATGGTCTCCAGTGGCAAACACATCAATCGTGTGACATTTGAGTATTATCAACTTGATCTGCAGGAAATAGAAAACAGAAAGGAGAATAGCATTGAAGAATTCTGCTTCCCTGCTATCTGAAAAACCAGGCAACACATTTTCATGTTGCTAATCACAATAATGTTCTGGCAAATAAAAAAAATAAATAGATGATTTTCCTTTAACCAGCTGTTGTTATCAAGCCTTTCTACAGCACAAGCATTTTCTTTTCTTTTTCATACAAATCAATCATTCATATGAGCAAGGAGGAAAAAGCATATTTTTATTTGTTACTACAATTTTAATTTTCTGCAGTATCTAAAATCACTTACTGTACCCCAAATCAGTAACAAGAACAGAAGGCTGTTTTCAGAATATATATATATTTTAGGGGAACAGGAAAAAAAACCTCTGTGCATCCAATCAAAGCACATAAAAAACAAACAAACAAACAACAGTGTGTGTAAACTTAATGCAGCAACTTTATCCTTTTGTATCAAGAATGAACAAAAATATAAGGTGGTTGAATACAATTCCAGTTTTGTAGCAGGAAATCCAGCATTAGTGTGTGTAAAAATGAATTGTTTGTTTATGACTATAAATGTACTATTTAATGATTTGTTTTTAATAAAAAAATTATGGCATGGATACTTCCTTACATGAATCCAAATGTGAATAAATAAGTTCAGAGTTGGCAAAACATTATCATGTTGTATTTTTCTGAAGAGCTCTTTTAACATTCTGGTTAAACTTCTTAAGTCTTGTGCAGTCTTCTGGATATGATGATTTTGAGCATATGTAGCTGTAAAACCGTGGACTATTAAAGTGACATTATGGACAGAGCTTTGGTTTGCCAATTTTGAGTACCCATTCAAGTGCAGCAGGTGCCAGCTGTTCACATACCCGCACCTTCTCTGCTTTAAGGTTTTTAGTCAGGTGTCCAGCAGACCCATGGAGGCAGGTTATTTTTCCAGACCACTGGTGACCCATAAGAGGAAGAGGGCAAAAACCTCAGGATGCCTTAGAGGCTTTCCCTTGTGAACCCAGTTCTGGATATTAGCTGACTTGGTAAAAGAGGTTATTAACTGTCTTACTAATAGATGGATATGCCTGGCAGCATGGTCAGGCTTGGGAAAGGGTGTCAGCACTGCATGACTGTGCTAATGGAAGAGATTATGTGGCTATTTTACTTTTTTACCCCCAAAATCAGACAAAAGCTTTTGAAATTTTCAGCAGCTTGGAAACATTTAGGGAGAAAAGAACCCGTGAGGGAGTGCAGAAAAGAGACCCAGGACCTGCAGCACCAAGGCCGTACTGCTGCTGGATACTCTGAGGAAAGGAGACCCTCCCTTGTGCCCTGGGCCACCATGTCACTGCTCCAGCCCTATCCGACCCTCCACAGGTGTCCTGGGCCCTCACTGTGGTGCTAACATAAGCAGGAGGCCCAGACACACAGTATGGGAACACTGGTGCTCCACAGGAAAAAAAGCATAGCTCTATGAAACATTTTATTATTATTATTTGTATTTTTTTCTTGAACAACACTGCAGTGACAGAGGATTTATGTTTCCCCAAAGCCCCAGAATGCATGCAACCCCACCAATCTTTCCAAAGAACCCTTCAGCAAGCCAGGGTGAGTTATTGGACTGGACTGGAAAGTAACTCAGGGATTCTCGTATGAGACCAGACTTATCCATAGGCCTGTCTGCAGACTGGGTGGAGCGAGAGCAAGGATTTGTTCCTTGGTTCCTGAAAAATACTCATTGAGGGGGAGATGAAAATACAGTGACAGATTTCAGGTCAATCAGTGCAGGACTAGATCACTGATGGAATAGCTTAGTTCTGCTACATTGTAGAATGCTCTGTCTTTCAGCTTTGTTTGATTTTTTTCCCCTGAATTTAACACAACTTAATTACCTCCAAAATAGAAAATCTTTATAGTAAAGATACTTACTGCTTAGAGACTGAAGATTTGTCTTTCCAAGGTGCAAAACAGTTGTTTTCTATTACTAGGAAAACTTACCATTATAGACAGGGGAGAATGAAAACCAACGCTTTGTGGATGACAGCACAATCTATTGCTATCACTTCGTATGTACTAATCAAGTATGTGGTGCTACTGGAACAAGCTGTAAGTTCACCTGTTCTATTCAATCCATTTAAATCTGAACAGCATCTATTGTATCACTCCACTACATTGTATGTCTTGAAAAAAAATAGACCCCACCCAGCTGGCAGACCCTCTACATGCGTTGTAAGCTCTACTTCACGTACAAAATCAGTACTCACTTCAACCTGTGCACTTGTATTTATAGAAGCCTCTGTCATTTCAGCAACTGCAGAACTGCCGTCTTCAGAAATCAACTCCTTGATATCAAATGTCACAAATCTTCTCAGGTTTAGTTCTGGAGAACTGAGGATACCATGGTACATGGGAGCGCCTTGCCAGATTTGCATGGAAAAGTGGTGAACTTGAGATGACGGGTTGAGTGAAAAATTCTTCAGCACCACAGAACCTGCAAAGAAACCTAACCTTTGCTATTTATGTTGTTATCATTACAATTTTGTTATTGGCAGAAAAAGGGAAAGAAGCAACAATTATTACTGCAATCTCAACCATGGAAAACAGTGATATAAAGGAAATGATTCAATTCTCACATTTCTGTAGCAACATGAAATCCGTGATGGTTATTCAGAAAAAATTGCCCAGAGAGTGGCTAAATTTCCCACCTTAAATAAGATTTAATGATCAGAAGGCTTGTATTTAAAGACCACACACCGTATCTTCAGCTGCAGCGAAATAAATCAATAACTATTGCAGAGGTGTAAAGAATTGTGCTAATCCTTTGTGGTTAAAACTACTCAGTATTTTTGGTCTTTAACAGAACGAAAACTCTTCAGGAACAAAGGTAATTCTTAACAGGTTCAGTATATTTTTAAAATTTATTTAGAATTGTTTCTTTTGGAGATAAAAACTCTGCAGAATGATTGTAATTTAAGAAGACTGAAGAGAGTGAAACTAGTGATTTCCTGCCTTGTGAGGTGACCTCCTGTTAGATTCTTTGCCACTGAAAGAGTGAAAAAAGACAGAAATTCTTTTGTAGTATGTGCAACTCCCTGTAATAGTATATAATAGTTCTTGTGAGTTAGAATTGTTCTGCTAAGCTAATGTTGATTTTATCTTTTATGACTGATAGTGACAATAAGAGCTCAGACAAAGACAAGTGCAGTCTTTCTGAATGGCACTTTAAATGACTTGTAAAATGTCTTCTAAGCATCTGCCCTTTTAACACTGATTCTATGAGACTGTGTCCTGCCCTCAGAAGACAGCTGATCCCATGGAGTTTTGATTTGTAATAAGGAAGGATGCAGAACTGCAAACAAAGTAGATTTGCAGAATACAATAGGTGCTTGGTCATATAACCACCTTCCTATTGAATATCTAATCCTGAAAATTTTAAATATGTCTCTACTCCACACTGGCTTCATATGCCAAGCAGATTATATGCTACTTATAGGGTCCGTATGATTTTGTGCATATGGGGTGTAGAAGGCTCTGAATGCCAGTCTTGCACACTGGAATGTATGTGGCAGCAGTTATGCAACAGCAACCAAGTTCATTTTTAAGAGCTTAAAGAAATTTCACTTTATTCCATGAATTGCATACTTCTTAGGACCTCAAAGCTTTACTTGCTCGGTTCTGAACACAAGCTAAATTATACTTCAAGGAAGTGATTCATTATAGTCATTTTTATTCAGTGCCTCATTACTTTTAGTATCTGAGTAACTTTCTTGTTGATAAATTGACACAGTTTTCAATTTCTTTCCTCACATTGCTTCTTATCTTTAAAGATCAGCAACAACTAATCATAGCAACTATGGATTCTGTATGCACATCACTTCCTATTAAAGGAAATGCAGTATATTACACGTGAGTCACTACAAAATGAAGTTTTCATTATCTGTTCTTTTGAATAAAATTGATATTCATGGTACCGTGCTGCTGTGACTTACCATCCAACCATCAATTACAGTGTTGACTAATAGTTTTTTTATAACTTTGCCCCTCAACATGAAAGCAAGCAGTTTTTTAACCAGAATTATCCTTTCCTCTATACTTAGTACCCCGCAGGGGGACTCACACAGCACTTTGAAAGATCCAAGCATGTCCTTAATATCAAGTGCTCAATGCCCATTTCCTGCAGGACGTGTTGTCCACAGGTGTCCCACCATAGACAGTCCCACCCTGGTGCAGATATTGGAGGTTATCCAGAGGCAGCATGGTACTCTGCATCATCACCTGGAGCTGGGACACTAGAGCTGGAGGAGTAAGTTCTTCTGGCTTTCATCTCACAGGCAAGAGCTCAGTTGCCCAGATCTCCTTCTTCCATGCTGTCACATCCCCAGCTTTTCTTTGCCTGCATTCCCAGAGCCCACAGTGCATCACAGACCTGAGCATTACAGCCTCCCACTCTGAATCTGAGCAAACTGTTATCATTAAATTCAGTCTCAGCTCCTGTCCCATGGCAGATGCCATGTCCAGGGACACTTCACTCTGCTGGTGGGAAGCTGGCACTTGGGAAGGGCTCTGCTTTGCATGTGAGCGCAGCAGAAGCAGTCCTGTCATCCAGTCTGTCCACTGAGACCCAGTGACCATTGTATACAACTTAGAAACGCACAGCTATAGGAAGGCACTGACATATATAATATAACTATTATGTAAAGCTTAGTCATTAAAACAATCAGAAGCAGTAGTAAAGGGTATGACTGAATATTTATCACACAATAAAAATAAAGATTACAGAATCATCACAACAGCAGGTGATGAAAGATCATAATAATTTGCCTTAAGAACAATTATTCTATCTTTGGAAAACCCAGCTTTAATTAGCTGACAGATACTAGTAAATACCTCCAGCACAGTAGAACTGACTGAGCTGAGACAGAAGACTTGGTGATGATGATTCCTTCTGACATCTCCTTCAGATGTCAAAGTTTTGATTATGCTGACGGGGAACTTGCTGAGATCCCTGGTGGATCCCACCTTGCTGACTCTCTTCCCAGTATACTTTTCCTGGTGGGGAGCAATCACACAACGTACCCAGCCCAAGAGAAGCTGGAGAAGTGAAGATCCACAATCTGCAGCTGCTACCAGCATGCGGTGTTGTAACACCACAAGCCAAATCAGGTGCCCTCTGACATCAAAAGTACTTAGTACTTACTAGTACTTAGGTTTTGCAGATGTGAAAAGGCTTTAAGGTATGGAGCTGAGGGTGCAGGGAAACAATCAAAACCTAACATTACTGAGAGGCTTTCATATGCTTTTGAAATAGGAAGTCCATATTTACAAGGAAAATTACACTCCTCCTATGAGTTTTGTGGCTCAAGAACCACATACAGCAAATACTACAAAAAGCAGATGTTCTTGTTGTGGCTTTTCTGAGGATATTACAAGATGTGATAAAATGAGCGACATATTTTAGAAACTCTTGATTTCAATCTCCCTCAACTCGAGGTGTTATAGTAAGCTGAAGTTTAAACTGGACATCAATTAGTGTAAGTCTGAACACAGCCCTGAATTTCTGCCTTCTCTTGGAAACATTTTGGGTTGGAAATATGTCTCTTCTGCTAAGCAGAGGGGATTGTAAACATGTTTCAAGATTTGCCATAATTTGATTGGACTTAAATTAAATCTTCCTTCAGTCCCACATCTTATGACAATAAATTGGAAGACAAAAGGAAGTGTCACAGACAAAAAGCCAACCAAATGGGATCTCTGACTGTTTAATCAGTCAAGCTCCAGCCTTACCTTGGGGAAAGTGTAGGCAGTTCCTTAATGAACAAAAGATCCCGAGTCTTCACGCTGATGGAAGCTCCCGGACTGAGCTGAAACTTTGAGAAGAAGCAACATTATTGGCATTACAGGTTAAAACAGGCTCCTGTTAAAGTACAGAGGGTTTCTTTAAGTAAATTAATACAGAGTCACTTTAAGTGAAAATTAGAAAAGACCAGTTTAGGAGTTTAGAGACCAGAAGGGAGGAAATTCTCAAAACAAAAGGCAGAGAAGGATTAAATCTGGGAAGATTCACAGAGCTATCCCCCATGTAATGCAGTCCATTCTTAATGCAGCTGACGCACATGTTTAGCATCTCATTAAATCAAAACATGTAGCTATCTTTGGAGAGAGATTTTTTTTTGCCGATCCATTTGTCACGATAGCGACAAATATCTACCCTAATATAGTACTTTTTCTCTTAGGTATAGATTCATCACAAAACATAGGAATTGCTGTATGTTTACTGCTGCAATTCTGTTGGTTTAAAGCAGATAATGGGAATTTTAAAAAAAAAAGAAAGAAAAAGAAAAGCGATCTCTCTCAGATCATCTGAGCCATCAATCTCCAGATTCAGACAAATATGTGCAATTTTCTGGTGAGCTGGGGATGCAGTTGAAATGTCGTTCAGCTCAATCAGTCTAATCTGAAGAACAGGGTAGACTGAATCACTGGGGATTTATCCCATTGTTTTCACTTGTTCTTGTCCTAAACCTGCTTAATTCAGGAACGTGATCCATCAGTTAGTTTGTTCCCATCTCTCTGCTTGCTTGGAGAATTCTCCTACTGTCCTTGGAGGAAAAAGGTGGAGCAGAGGAGGAAAGATCTGGCAAGTGTGTATTTGCGTACTTTATAGAGGACATATCAAAGTCAAGTAGACTTCAGAGCCTGCATTACATCACATGCAAAAGGAAAATCAGTGGGCTTGTACATCATCAGCCAGGGGTATCATTTTATTACTGTCAAAATGCCCCACTCATTTCAATCTACTTAACTCTCAATAATGAAATCACTTAAATGGATAGTACACGTGCTCCAGTTTCTTGTCCAGTTGATTAATTGCTATGCATAATTAGTTATTGATTACAAGTGGATTAACTACTATTTCCTACACAACTTATTATTACTATTAATTAATGCTATTTTCTGAATAGGGATACGGTTTCACTGCAGGTTTCTAATACAGAGAGATGTACTACAGCATGCAGTAATCTTGCAAAACTCGCAAGTGTGATAAAACTGAAAGCAAGGTAACTTCACCAAAAAAAAATGAAAGAAGATGCCACAGCTAAACTAGCAGGTACTTGTAATGTAAGCAGGAGAAACAAGCAGTCTGGTCTGGGGCACAGTGTAAGCTGTGTGGAGGTTGCTTATGGGTTTTAAAACTTTAGCAGAACATCAGTAGGGGAGACTGGTGAGAAGGCTCATAGTGAAGCAGAGAAAGGTGGAACCATGAACATAGAGAAATTCTGGTTCTTTAGAAACTGAAATGGGGTTGGGTATAAATGTTATCCCCTTACTGAGACCCTTGCAGAAGTACCCATGGATGACAGCTCTGAGCACACTGTGGGTATGTACAGTGACCTAGGAAGTGTGCTTTGAGACAAGATCTTCTCCAGTTCAAACACACTGAATGATCTCCGTGACTGGAGGCATCTGCAATGTCAGGATGTGCTTGCCATTCAGTGAAGAGGAGCAGAGTCCAGGTACTGTGGTTTAGGTTTCTCTGGAGATGACATTCAAAATGGATCAGCTGCCAAAAACTTGCCTGTGTGGCTCTACTAACCAGAGGACCCAGGATCATCACCTGGTTTGCATATGCCCTGGAGATATTGCTTGGCAACATCACAGAGATGTTTCAAATCCAGAAGTCATTAAGAAACTTGCGCACAGTCTTAACAAAAGTTATAAACATTATTTGTCACTTCAGACACACAGTTACTTTCACAGCTTTGAAGAAAATTATGCTGGATTGAGATTTTTGAAATACACAGCCTGGGGCAAACCCTCTAAGTGAACATGAAATTTCTGAAAGTGTAAGAAATGCTGTGCAGCCTGTGAGGGAAGTATTATCTTTAGGAATGGAGGGTTAATGCAGATTTATGAGAAGAGAAACTTAAAGAAAGGGCATTGCGCATACATGGAACAAGAGAACTTACGTAAATTCAAAGCGATGTTCTATTTTTGCTACTGTTAATTAAATGTTATCTCGTATGCTTCATGCTTACAAATCACTTCAGCTATTGTCAGACCTCAAGTAGTTTCCCTTCATTTCTTCTTCTTCACTGAAAACAATTTGAAAGTCTCGTTCAGTGATTTGCTTTTAATTGGAAAGCACTCCCAAATGCAAGCCTGAAACAATGTGGTCACTGATGTGCTTTGATACTGATTATTTGTCGAGCCTGTATTTAAAAGGGAACATCTGACTGGAATCTGTAGTGTAGTTTATTTTCACCCTCTTGCTTTTTCCCCCAGGTCTGGGTGAACCTCGGGAGAGGTATGAAGGAAGGCGAGCACTGAAACTCTGCAGGGAAGCTGCAGAGACTTCAGACCATTCAAGGTGATGAGGTGGGAGCCTACAGAAACAAACCAGTTACCGAGGCTGGTGGGTAGGTGTTTTCATCTCATCATCACCCCCTCATGATGGTGAGGATGAAGGGAGGGAAGTCCTATAGCTGTTTGTTTCATTCCCCTGTAAAAATAAAAGAACTCAGCAAGTGGGCAGGCTTTGACTTTCAATAAACATGTGGTTCCTCTGCTGAGCTGTCAGAAGAGCTTGTGGCTGAGGCTGGAGCCATACTGCTCCCTGCTGAATTCCCTCCCTCTCTGCCTCCTCCTCCTCCTGCCTTCTCCATCCTTTGCTGGGCTTTGTTCCCTGTACTGCTCTCCTAGCTGACACATAATGTCAGTCCTCTGCCAAGCCAGAGAGATTTTCCAGTTCAGGAAGAAACTCACCTGGCCGTGTGGGACAGGAGCAGGTTCACGCACCAACAAAGGGCAAGAAAACACTGGAGCAGCTGGAGGCAATGATGGTTGTTCAGAAGAGCTAGTTAGTGATCTGCTAGTGCTTCATGATCATGCCATGAACTTTGCTTTCAGGCAACAACCTATGAGACAGAGTGTGACAAATGGGACATATTAAAGGAGAGGGCTTCCCTTTGCAAGTCACAGAGTTTGTGCTGTATGTTAGACACACATTTTATTTTCTTTGGTGTTAGTATCTAGGAAAAAAGATTCAGTGTCCCTCCCAGCATCTGTTTATGTGGTTTTCCCAGGAAAACTGGAGAAGCAAAGTGCCTGAAGCTGCAAGCTGCAGATTCTGCAAGGAAAATGGCTCCACTGACAAATAGCCTGTTAACATTGTCCTTGTATTGCATACCTTTAACAAGAGCTATCAAGCAGTACTAAATTGAGCACTGGAGGCTGGTCTCCTTTTTAGTTAATGTTTTCTCCTAGCTCAATGGCACTCTTGAATAGGTTATCTGTTTTGTTGTGGTTTTTTTTAATGAATGCATAGCCTTTTTTTTTTTTTTTTTTTGGGGGGGGGGGTGCTGGGGGGGGATGGGGGGGAGGGTGGGTGGGACTTAGGGGGAGAAAGAGGGAGGGGGACTGTCGTGAAGTATCTTTAACCCAAATAATACATTACCCGAGGAAAATTATAATTACACAGATAGCTTGGTTGGTTTTCGTTAGAAAGTCAAATCATGACTTCTGTAAATTGCCTTTATGTCTCTCAGCCTTCCTCAAAAGTTCCAGCACGCAAAGGCTTCATGGATCACATAGGTCCTGTGTGCCTGTAGTGACCACTGTCAAGGAGCAGAAAGGCTTAGCTCCTTAGGACGTGCTCTGCACCCAGTGAGACCTCACTGTGACTCAGCTGCTATTACTCACTCCCCTGTTAAGGGATTAATCCCACCTCTGGTTTACCACGGAGTTCTCCCACTGCTACTTACATAAACCACTTTTTATCCCACTGGTATTTGTATTTTCCACACTGTTTGCTAAATAATGGAAAGCAAATTGGTCTTTAATAGGGACCCTGGCAAAGGTCCAAACTCTCCCACCCTTCTCTCGAGGCTTACTTAAAGAGAATGACTTAAAGAGAATGAGCTAAGGGATATAAAGTGAGATCATCTTCTAGCAATAACGGCATTAATTTTTTCAGTCCATTTATTTTGCTGATACTTGGAGCCAGTACTTACATGTAAGAAGTGAAGTCCACTGGCATGTGACTATTTTTAAACAAAGAACAAAAATGTTTCAGGAAGATGTCACAGAATTAATCCTAGCCAAAATCTGAGCTCATCGACATCAAATAAGGCAATTACAAGATGGGAAAATCTATAGGCTGAAACTGTGTAGAAAGGCAGCTATTCCTTGGTGAACAAAATGCAGAGACTCCGTTTTTCTTTTTTTATGATACTCACAAGCCAGGAGAACATGTGAATGGAATGCCACTGATTTATTACCCTGGATGCTGACTAGGAATCACTGAAAATATTTATCCCACTGAAGTAAGAAGTGCCAGTAACCCAATCAGGAAACAAAGCCACCTGCCACCCACACAGGGCAGGTGCTCCTTGGCTCAGCTTCAGACCAGATCCCTTCAGTACAAAACTTGGGCATGTTTCAGAAAGAGTTTCTTTTCCAGGGTCCCATCCCTCCAGGCAGTGTGAACCAGCCTTCAGTGAGACTAGCTTACTCTGCTAAAACATCAGCCTTCTGCAGGAGCCATACAGTAGTCATACAGTCACAGCTGGGGGTTGTTGGTCCTGGGCCTACTGGAGACAGCACTTCCTGCACCTCATTGGGGCCCACAGGAGGTCCCCTGCTGCAGCCCCCAACCACCATGTTTGTAATTCTGTGCCTGCCCTAGTCTGTATCTTTTAACAGACACCTTGGAGCCTATGACCCATTAGTCCATAAAATGAATGGGCTTAAAAGCATCGTGTACGTCTGAGAGATTACAGAAAGTCTGATAGGATTATGTGCTTTATACCTGTGTTTCCTTTGCAGTGAAGATGAGAGTAAGAAACAATTGTCACCAATGGCACAGCTTCACTCTCTGTCTCTGCTGTTCTACACTGTTCCACTCCCTGCATGCTTTTCTTGTGTCAGACTTCATAGTCAAAAGGGTGTATTGGCAGCAACCCCAAAACTTCCTCCAGAAACACCCAGCTTCACCCATTCTATGACTCCAGGGAACAGCCAGCAATGAACCATTCCTTGGTAAACCTGTTGACAGCTGAAGTGCAAATGCTGTTGAAATGAGAAAAGTCTTGACATTTCAGATACCTTTTATAGAAAGAGATGATGGGATTATAAAGTGTTCTGTGTATTTTACAAGAAATCATTTTTAGTAGCGATTTCTTTCAAACAGATGAGCTGTAGAAGTCTCTACTAAAATCTCTAAATCTTACTTATCTTTCAAACAAGTTGATGGTGTCAGACTAACTTATCTTGTTGAGATACATGATCACGTCTTGTCCAGCCCCTAGTAGAGACAAAACTTCAGATATAAGAGCATAGGAGGCTGATGGTTTTGCTGTCATTTTGAACTCCAGAATTACTAACCACGTTATGGTCTGAGCTATGATCAAAGTTGTTGTTTGTTTGTTTATTTGTTTTTTGTGTTTTTATTTTTAACTAGCTGCAAATATGTTTTTATTGAAAAAGTAAGAAAACCTCAGGTTTAACCCAAACCCTGCATATTTATTTGCTTGTGAGTAATGGAAATAGTTTTTGTTTTACAGATTTGGGGTGAATGAGATACAAGCCCACACAATCAGCAGTATAAACGGTGAAGAACATTTAAAGCTTCTGTTTCCAACCACCCTTCAGTGAATTTCTTAAGAAATGTAGTTGAAAGGAACATTTGTGACATTTTGAACTCCAAAAGAAACAAACACTTTTTGTGTTTGAGAAAAGGAAGAGGGCTGGTATTGACTGTGTCTGAACTGTTATTCCAAAAGGCTGTAAGATATTTGTTATTCAGTTAACTCTAATTTTTTCAGCTTACGATATTTCACTTTTAAATTGACTGTGTGTGACATTTCAGTGCTAATCTATTGTAATATGAGAATATTACTAACAGTTCAGGTTTGCATTAAAACACCTTCATATATATTTTAGTATTAGCCCTATTGTAGTTAACATCACTCAGTCACTGATCAGGCACCAGAAATCATCATTATAATAATTCTGAAGTGGACATAGAATAGGACACGTATCAAGGAATCAGGTAAGATACTTGTGCACAATGCTGAGGGCAGTGCCTGCACCTGCACTCTTCCAAATGGCTATGAATGTAAAGACAAATCCTCCCTAAGTCTGCTTATTGGAAATATATTCATATTCTGGGGCTTTCTGCAACCATTAGCTCTGATAATTGGTTTGTCCACAAATCTGAACTTATGCCTCGCTGCATCACAGCAGTAGTGCTTAGATCAAACTGCCTTGATATCTACTTTTCTACTGACAGAGGTTCGTCATCCTTGGCATAGAAATTCCCTGGCTAAACCAGAGATCTCTCCCAGTCACTTCTTCTTCTCCTTTCATCTTTTCCACATCTAGCTGTGCTGACATAGGTTTCCATGGGCTGCACTGTAGATCAGAACTGAAAAACTGGGCAAGATGAAAGCAACCTTTTTTTGTTTGTCAGAAAAGTCTGGATAGACCCTAAAAAGGGGGTCCACAATGACATGCTAATATACAGTTTTGTGTGCAGCACACTGTCACCGAATCTATGACAGAGCCATGAAGTCTTTCCAAAATTGAGATCAGTGGCTTCACTGTAAGTATGGCAAAGCCTTCCAGTCTCACCTGATGTCCTTGCATTCTCTGAAGTATAAAGGACTGAAATGAATTAAGATCCTGAAAATTTAACATGAGCTCACTTCTTCTGTGTCCTTTCCTGAATGCATCCAAATGCTCACAGCAGACTAATTATTCATGAGTTATTGATGCTGCATTTGTATATCTGAAGTGCTAGGTCCAAAATAACCAAACTAAACCAAACCAAAACAAAACAAAAAACCTAAATCACACCAGTATTTTTAGATAATCAGGCTTTCTCGGTCATCAAGGCATACTTGAAATTGGTCTGTTTGCTTTTGGTTTTCTAAATAGTCAAACACAAATGCATGCAGGGAGTATATGCAGCAGTGAACTTTACCCCAAGAGAAATAATTGGAAGTGCATTGGTAGGACCTTCTCTTAAAATCATCCTTACTTCTATGAAAAACAAACAAACAAAACACTTGAGGAAAAGTCTTGAAAAGTATGATTTTGTCAGGTACGTAGTTATGGCAATAGTTTCACATAATAGGATGTAAAATGTACTGCTGAAGACATAATTTACTTACCCTTTGCCTTGTGAACTCTTTGGGTTTAGCAACTTATGTCTTAAAGTTTGAAATAAATATCAGATGAAAGATCAGGTAGAAGGAATGGAATTTGATCAGTCAGATTATAGAGGAAAAGGCACAGAACTTGTATCAGTAACAAAGAACCTTCCCTCATTTCTGTTTGTTTTGGCCTTCATGTCCCTTTATTCCAGAAGCTACTGAACACATCTTCTACAGAGCAAAATGGAAAACTGCTGCATACACGTCAGCTAGTCCGAAATTCAGCCTGTTTTCCTTAGGTATAGACAAAATCTTTAAAAGTAATTTATGATTTCCACATAGAAAAGCATTTAGAAAAATACAGTGTATTTCTTGGCACGTAGCTGTGACTTTAACATGAATGTTTCCAAAGAAATGTATTTTAACAGCATAATTACATTTTATCACAGTGTCTACTTCTCAATTCATTTCATGTATTTGCTGCAGTGCTGCCTCCTCTGCTGGCCCAGGTGATAACTTTGTGATGGCATTGGTGAAGCAGATAAGAGGAGGAAAAGGATTCTCTGAAATTTACAGGTTTTGAAAATGATTAGTTACATTTCTGCTATCACACATATTGTGTATTGGTTTCTTTTGGAAACAATTATCTTAGTCACCAGAATGAGATTTCAACTTGGATCCTGTGTGATTTACTTTTCCATTTTATTCACTATATTGAACAAATTAGATTGTTTTCACTTTGAGTTTCTATTAAAATGCTAGTAGAAGCTGGGCTTCATGCAAGCTTTTCTGTTACAACTATTTATCCCTCGGGTACCCATAAAAATACAAATTTTGCTTCTCACCAACAAACAAAAAACAAAACTAACCTCTTCTTAACATCAACCAGGGAAAAATTTTAGCATTCTATTCTCACTGTTATATCAAATGTACCATATTTCCCCACACCAGCCTGCAACTGCGATGTGAAAACCATCTGCCTAAGTAGGAATGGCAAAGGCAGCTCAGTGCTGTGGTGGTCCAAAACAGCCATGCAGGACCTGTAGGCATTCAGAGGGATGGCATAATTTAAAGATATTCTTCATGCAAACTAAGTGAGAAAGGAGTGGCTTAATAAAGTTCCTATACCAAAGGTCAGTCATGCCAATGACTGTGGTCTGCTGAAAGGTATCTGTATTTCTGTGTTGCACTAGGTCATTCTAGGTGCATTTTGGTCTCATCCAGATGTTTAATTATGAGCAGAGAACTGAGTTTTTCCTCTAAAAAAAATACAGCTTTGACTCATGAGAATCTCAAAATACTTCCTCACATAGGTCTGAGTCATGCCTTTAGTCCAAGAGGAGACTGTTCTTGGTATACAGAAGCTGAAAAATAGGCAAAATAAATAATCTGACTGCGTCTCTTAACATTGGCAGCTTTAAGCATTAGCACTGTCCTCTGCACTTGGCCTGCTTTGAATTAGGAGAGGAGCATATCCACGAGCCTCCTTGCAAAGCTCCTTTCCCAGTTTGCTCACAGATCAACCCCTGCCCTGGCAGCAAGGACTGCTAATGATGTGAAAACATTTCTGTGGGTATTGTGTTAAGTATGTAACGTTTGAATCTTAAAAGAACGGAGATATATCTCTGAAGGGCTTATTACTATAAAATCATCTATTCAAGATTTTCCAGAGAAAGATTAATGATGTGGCAGCCTTGTAATCAATGGCCAAACTGCACTGTGGTATCCACAACAGATGACTCTGATCACATAGAAAATAAACTGAAAGGCCTCATCTGTGGATATAAAATACACACGTGAAAGAGCTGCCAAGCTCCAGACATGCTGTTGGTATGCAGCTTGGAAATTTAATTGTGCTTTATTAAAAATAATATATATTCCTTCTGAGACATTGATATTAAAGCAACAGCTACATGCTAAGAAATACATTATCCTAAACACTTTATTAATGCAGAAATTGCAAGCTATGGTGTAAGATCCTAGTTAAACCTGAAAAGAAGTGGTGAGGCAAGAATCAAACCTAAGGGTGAAATGAGCAAACCTAATAAGGTGTGAATGAGCACAGAGCCATTTTGAATTTTGTTTTTCAGTATTTTAAATTCAACAAGTCCATGCAGACTTATGACAATGTACTGTTAAGTGTAACATCCGTACAGGACCCTCAAATTGGGGAGGAGAGAAGGCGGCAAGAGGAAGAACCAAACTAATGCTAAGCTGAACAAAACTCTGCTTTTGCAGAAATCAGTGGAAGGAAGTGGATAAAATTCTGTGTAATCTGGCCTGGCCTCGTACCAGCCCTTCTTTAAGCATGAGGTTGCACTAGGGGTCTCTAGAAGACCTTCCAACCTGAATTGTCTTGAGACTATGGTCACACACAGACCAGGCAGATATTGCTTTGAAAGGTAGAAACCACCAGATTTTTCTGAAATAATTCCCCACAGTAAGTAATCACTACGTTTATAATTGTATTTTCTATATTCAACCTAGTGTGCAGCTACACTCCTCACAACAGTGACGATTCCAGTGACGGCTACCTCAACAGACAGCATGTTGCTAATGTTGGAGCTGGAGACAGATTTGCATTCGAATACCATATAGCCTATCAGTACCTGTCACGGTTTGACAGAAAGGGGCTTTACCACATCACAGGATTTTAGGCATCTGACTCCTTTTTAAGGATTATTTTAAGAAAGGAAGACACCTACATTTGGAACCCTCTTTGTATAATATCTTAATTTAACTTTCAATTAAAGTAGGCAACTGGGAATTTAACTAAACTAGAACCATTTAAGCTCCAGCAGTGACCTACCTGTCATCCACAGCCTGAAATTCACTTGTGATTGGTAGAAAAACTCCCCTGCTGATTTTTGGTACAAATAGACAGAGCACAAACTACGATTTTCTTTGGTCTTCCTCAGAGAAGGCCATTCCCAGCTCTGCAGCTGGTGCTGGCCTGAGGCCAACAAAACGTCTGAATGGATGGATTTAGGGACAGAGTCATAAAATGACTAATCAAAACCACAGCACTTAACTCTCTCAATAGTCACATGCTGGGCTGACATTTTCAGGCAGGTCAACTGTGGATGGCCCAGTTGCTCCAGGGCATTCAAATCAAATCTTACAATGTGGTCCTATTAGGGCCAATCATTAATACCCAATTTTGCCAGTGCTAAAACACTTAGATGAGACGCCAGGTGACTCTGCAAGCTCTTAAGACAAGAACCAGTAATGAATGTGTGACCTGCTGAGTAATGAGGCCATTTCTAGGTAAAGATGAATGTTTACTTGGGAGCAATCTTATGGTTCACTTCACCTGAAAAACTTTCTCAGAAAAATGCAGATGCTGCCTTACCAGATTCCATGGGATAACATCATATAAGGAACTCTCAAGAATCTCAATTTAAAAATGCTTTCTTCAAAGGATTTCACAAGGGAATCACAAGGGAAGGAGCTTTGTAGACATTTTCTTGATCAGGTTTTTCCAGGATGTCTATGAAGCATTTTATACATAAACTAATAGAAGTCATCTCAGCCACAGGAAAGTGGACATGCTATTACCGTGTTCCATTACCATGATGACTGAAAAGATGAGTTAGGCACTAATCACAACTGCATGGAACACTGAACATCAATAATCCACAGTTTCTCATAGCTAAGCTGGACTTCCAGTTACCCTGCATTTGTATTTTGAAAACAAAACCAAACAAACTGTAGCTGGAATTTTAAACAGTGAAGACAAGTCTTCTCAGTAAGACCAGTAACAGACAGGATTGTTTGCAGTGGGTGTATTAGGAACGCAGTGTCTGATCATTTCCTATCTGCATAGCACATATCTTTCAGGCATGGGCATTTCAGCTCAGCATAGATGAGTTCTTTCACTGGCTGTTTGCATCAGGTTTTTGCCAGTCTTAGAGTCATAGAATCACAGGACCATTAAGGGCCACCCAATCCAACCATCAACCCATCACCACCAAGGGCACTATACCACGTCTCTGTAGTTCTTGAGCACTACCAAGGACAATGACTCCACCGCTTCTCTGGGCAGCCTATTCATTGGAACAGTTCCTGCCCATGCTGCTGTCCTGCACAGCACATGAAGAAAGCCTGATCTCCTACAGCCAAGGCTGCAACATGGACATCAGAACAGAAGTGCCTCATCAAAGGTCACTCAGGAGAAAAGTGGCCAGCCAGGAACCAACAAGAGCCTTCTGGTCATGACATGGGAGTTGTAATGCAAACTATATGACGTCCCACATCCCAGGTCCTCCTGCACTTATGGGAGCTTTCATGGGAAATGATCCTTTCTATAGACAGGATTTCTTGTGATCAGTGAGATCTTTGCACACTGATTATAAGAAAAGCTACCTGATTTTCTCTTTTGCATCATGTCTGTGCAGCAAAGGAAGGTGACGGTAGAGCCTTCTACTAGGATAGGAGCATACTTTTGCAAAAGTATCTGTCAAGACACAGTTTAGAAAGCTATACAGAAGAAAGTGGTTCACCCTATCCAAAGTCTGGTGGAGACTCAAAAAGATCATAATCTCCAAATAGAGATGCTGCCCTCTCTAGTGGCTGTTAACCCTTAAATTAGTGCGAAGAAGGGTGGATCCAGACTTCAACTCTTCTGGTCACTCAGATGCATTGCTTGCACATGAGCTCCCTGGGTTAGCCATGCTTTCTCACCCGGTGCTCAACCATCGTTTCTGGCTGTGACACAGCAATTCATATACAATGCCTCAGCTTTCTTTTTTCTCTTTCAATTAGTGACTCCCATATTTTCAAGCTATAATTGAAAATAGAATTTCAAGTATCAAACAACACTTCTGGTTTAACTCCTTTAGAACGGCTGCAGTCCCACTGAGGCTCACAGCTCACACCTCAGAGGATGGAGATCACCTATATGGACTGAGCAACTCAGATAATCTTGGAAAATCATTATGTCTGCAGCATGTTCTTGCAGAGTAATCTGTCAGTCCTTGAATGGATAGAAGGGTCTTCCTAAACAGCCTGGTATTATTTTATTTTCAACTTCTGTACTTAAGTATCTCAAACAAATCTTATGAACTATTATGTACTTACAACTGAAGCACCTTCATTATTACACTAATGAAGCTTCTGTGTTATTTACAGGATAACTCTGAATTTGTGACCATTACTGCTTTTGCATACAAACTCGGCACACAAATAACTTGCTGAATAAGAATCATACTTTAAGCTTTATACTTAATTTTTTGTTTTGAAGACAAGTATGAAAAACTTTTCAAAGACTGCTTGAAGTAGTAGGCAAAGGCAGTAGATAGACACACATGCTGTCAAAATGTTTTCAACATTTTAGCAAAGGCTTTCTCATCTGATTAGAGGAGCAACCAAAAGGGGATGTTGCCTGTGAGTTGTGGGTGTTTTGTAACATCTGTCTCAGAAGCTTTATCTGCACTGTGCAATGAGTCCTGCATTAGCAGTTTATATACTGGTTCCAAGCAAGCAGGTTTCTTTTCAAATTGCTGGTACTGGTGACAGACACTAGCTTGGCTCTTAGAAGTGGCTCGTCCTTTTAATGTGATACCTTCCCAGGTTTAATTATATTTCTGTGTATGGTCCAGGTCCAGACAGCAGTAACAGCTAGCTCTGTCTTAAATCTGTCACTATGGAATATGGATTTCAGCTTAACCTTTTTCTTCTCTGGGTGAAGATCTGAAGCACATATGAATGCAAGACTATGCTAATTATTTAAAGCCAGTAAATCACTGTTCATTTCTGTAATGCTTTGGAGTTAAAAATTTTAGCCTCCAAGACAAAAAAAAAAAAAAAAAAAAAAAAAATCCAGAGAAAAACAATTATTTAGTTAAAAGCTGGTGTTGGTCAAATATGAAGCAGGGAGACAGCTACATCCATTCTGTGCTCAGATTTTAACAACAGGCAACCTTACAGCAACTGTCCTGCAAGATCTAGCATACCACCATGCTGATAAGACCTCATGCTTTTAGGATCAACTATTCTCCTATGAGAGAAAGAGCTACAAGGTAGTGCCAAGGCTGAGGGCCATAGCTGTTCAGAATGCATTCACTACTGCAGCTGCAGCCCCAGCCTGCTGTGCCAACTGCCCACTGCCAGAGGGACTGTCTCTCTGCAGGAATTTCCCAGGCCAAGGTGCTTGGGGAAGATTTCAGTCTTGCAGAGGAGATTTGTGTACTTTATTATGTAGTCTGTGACCAAACCTTGAAGCAGCTGGTTGCCTATACTAATAAACACTCCTGCTTTGCTTGCCTGAGTAGCACCAGGACAACGTCTTTAGAGAGCATCCCTCTTCACTTCCCCTTAAGACAATTTCTTTCCCCCTTGTATTACTGGTGTCACCATAGATCTAACACCAGTAGATAGAATACTCCATCTGGCTCATTCCTTTTCCCATCAGATCAGCTCTCCCTCCTATCTTGGTGTTGTCTACAAACTTACTGAGAGTGCACTCAATCCCCTCATCAAAATCATTGACAAATATATTAAATAGGAATGGCTGCAGTACTGAGCCCTGGGGGACACCATTCATCACTGGCTGCCAACTGGATTAAACTCCATTGACCACAACACTTTGGGCCCAGACATCCAGACAGTGTTTCACCCAGTGGAGCCTACGCCCATCCAAATCGTGTGTAGCCAGCTTCTCCCTGAGCATGTAGTGGGGGACAGTGTAAAAGGTTTTACTAAAGTCCAGGCAGACCACATCTACAGACTTACCTTCATCCACTAAGCGGGTCACCTTGTCATAGAATGAAATCAGGTTTGTCAAGCAAGGTCCACCAGCAGCTCCTCCAAAAAGGCCTGGAGGGCACCAGAAATACTGAACAGAGATCAACCATTAGCATGATTAGAGAAAGCTTCACCATCCAGAAGTACAGAAGGATCTCAGGGCCCTGATTATGAAGATAAAGTACATACTGCGTTTTTTTCCAAATGTCTCTGGAGATTCATTAATAAAGGGCACATGAATCAAGTCTCAGAACTTTGACATCAGCAGGCTGTTTGGAAGCCATCTGACACCTCTGAGTGTTTTAATGGCTTGAAAATGTATTTCCTTCTCAGAACATCATAGCTGTAGAAAGAAGTTCCTAATTCTTATCAAGTTGCATATTCAAAATTGCCCAAGAAACAGTTCTAGGTATTTTAATATCTTTGTCCCTGATGGCTACCATGGAAAAGATGAACTTTTATTATTAAAATGTTTTGAAAAATCAAGCTAGCATAGGAAGGGATTTTCTCCTCACAGATGAAAAGCTGATAGTGTACTGTTCCCTAGAGATCAGGCAATTATTTTGTATTGGCAATGTAGTAACAGAATTATCCTCTAATCTCTCTCATTAGATAAGGAAAATGTAGAAGTTTTCCCCAGGACTATGATGCTGGGACTAGTTAATAACTAAGAAGTCATTTGAATAGTGAGTGGCATTACACTTTATGTTACAGCATTCCTGACATGGGTAGCTGGGTTATTAACACATTTACAGATATGAATAAAAACTTTTAGAAGCATTTGTGCTCCATCTGCAGTGAAAATAGGCAATATATGAATATATGAAAACATATAATTTAGGTCTTGAATCGGTTTAGGTACTTTTTCAAAGTTGTTTTATCCCCACTGATTCAGCAGCTCCACCAGCTACTGAACACACCAGTAACAATGAGAATCTTGATACTCTTTTGGTCTCGCTTCTAGCTAGTACATGAGCAAACACACACCTTCAAAAACCAGGCTTGCATATTAGCAGTGTGGGATTTGAGGTAGTCCAAAATGTGCATTCAGTGTGTTTGATAACAAGCAGCAGCTCTAACGCTTTTTAATTGATAGAGGACTTCCTTAAAACATTGTGGTGGAACTGTGTACGTGTGTATGCACACACGTAAAGTGCGTTGGATTTTTAAGAGAACAATAAAGTATAAAACAATCATTACGGGTTATTAATTGTCAAGATTTTAAGAAAACAAGAATATCTGGTACCTCTGTGTTGGACACAGTGAGAAAATGGCAATGGCCACTCAGGTAACCTTTTAACATTCTCTTATGTGTTCCTTTTCATCCCCAGTCTGAGTTACTACATGTCCCTGCCTAGGAGCCTGGGGGCTAGTGAAACTTCCACTGTGAGCTATTGCACTGTACACATTTGCAGGAGAAGCATAACTGGTTTAAGTTTACACATGGGAAATTCATTACCTTTTGTAATAAATCTGTACAAAGTTTGTGCCTGTGATGCTTTTCTAACAGACTCTCTTACTGCTATAAGAGAGTGCCTCCTTTGAGGAAAGGGGAGAACCCCTCCCTGAGTATTGACAATATTGACAAACTTGAAAAGTTAATTTCTGTAGTTTATCAATATTTGGGAAGCTAGCTGAGCAAGGTGGTGGGAGAAGAAAGCTACCACAAGTTTTACCACAACACAGAACAACCCCTCCAAAACAAAGCTTCCCTCTACTACATCTCTGTGCTTTTCCCTTTCAGCAGCATCTTCAGAGGTGAGCCAAACCTCACCTATTCACCTGAGAGGTCCCATTTTAGAAGGAAAATTCCAAATAAACTACAATTTGAAAACTTTCTTCCAAAGCACACCAGCCCCCAGAAGAGAAACCGCAGGAGAATCATAGAGGCGTTACTGGAAACAAGACAGCATGTTGAACATTGCTTATTTGACACAACTTTTGTTCCCTTCCAGAGAGATAAAGGCTGCTCTGGATGTGAGGAATGAATCAGACTCAAGAGGCTGCTGAAAACGATGAAGAGCTAAAAACCTGCAATCCCAAATGTTACTTTACCCCAGAATAGAAAAGAGAGTAATTTTTGCAGGAAAAAAAAAAAAAAAAAAAAAAAAAAAAAAAAGGAAGAAGAAGAAAAAGAAAGAAAAAAAAGAGAGAGAGAGAAAGAAGTACATACTAGATACAAATCAGCTGTATTGCATATGTTTCAGAAATGTGAAAATTAAAAATTTGGCTTTGTATTGAAACTGATGATAGCTTAGCAATTGGAACTCATTCTCTAATAACTGATAATAAAAACAGAAAAATCACTGTTCTGTGCTCTGACTGGATTAAATCCAGCATGGCTCTTGTATGGACAATAAATCTGCTGAGACTGTTTTAATACAAGAGAATTCCAGTGGAAGACCGGGTCCTTCCAAACTTAATTAAAGAGTTTGCACCTAATTTGCTTTAAATTAAAATCTCACCTTAGTGCACTGCGATATGAAAACTTACATACAACATTCCATGGTTACAAATGTCTATAGCATTTTTGATCGCTCCTCCTAACCAACTAACTGACAATAAGCCTAACCAACTAACTGACAGTAAGCCTACAGAATTTCTCATGGAATATGAGTCAGTCAAAGATATCAGTGTAATTAACCTTGTGATGTGGAGTTTTCTGTTGCTTCTACAAAGCTAAAATACCTAGATGCTTTTTTGTTGTTGGTGGTGGTTGTTTTGCCACAATGATCCAGGTAAGAAGGACTGCATTTGCAAGAAAAAAATAATAATTATTTGAAGAGAGCCTCTTAGTTGTCAATGGTTTGTTTACAACTCCATAAAGAGTTTGAACTTGCACACTCTCCGATATTTCTGTGTCTCTTTTGATGTTTATTTCAACAAGAACTGAGAAATTATGCAATGTGTAGCATGACACTGTGGCAAGGAAATGGGAAAAGACACAACTAATATCCAAATGCTGCAGATCAGCTAGGTGGAACACCCGCACACTCTCACGATGTGATCTGTGCCTCAGAGAGGTGGGCACACTTGTCCTCCCAGGCACTGCAAGATAACTCAGCCATAGGTGGGATTCTGGCTCATGAGGCACCCTCCTCTGTGTTGGCCCATGTGACTACTTCTCTTGCCGTAACAATGACAATCATCTTGATTTCTGCGGCATGCTACAGGCAAAGAAAGGTCCTGTACAAAGTGTGCAGGTTTGTGGAGGCTAGAGTAAGAAGCAGGAGGAGCATTGTGTGTGCATTTGGTTGCATGGTTATAAGCAGAGGGTTGTTATCAATGGCTCTGTGTCCAGATGGAGGCTAGTCACAAGTGGTGTCCCCCAGGGATTCATCTTGGGACCAGTGCTCTTCAACATCTTTATCAACAACATAGTACCCTCAACAAGTTTGCTGATGACACCAAGCTGAGTGGTACAGTTGGCACAACAGAAGGGAGGGATGCCATCCAGAGGGACTTGGACAAGTTAGGTTTCACAAGGCTTAGTGACAGGTGTTGCACTCAAGGCACTCCCAGACATGAGTACAACAGACTCAGAGAAGAACTCATGAGAGCAGCAGCCCTGTGGAGAAGGTCCTGGGAGTCCTAATGGATAAAATGCTGGACATGAGCAAGTACTGTATGCTTGCAGCTAGAAGGCCAACAGTACTGTGCTGTCAACTCCGCCATTGTGAGGCTCTATCTGGCACCCATGCCTGGGGGCCCCAGTACAGGAGAGGTGTGGAAGGCCACAAAGATGATCAGAGGGCTGGAGTACCTCTCCTGTGAAGATAGGTTGAGGAGCCAGGCTTGTTCAGCTTGGAGAAGAGAAGACTCCAGGGAGACCTTGTTGCTGCCTTACAGTAATTAAAGGAAGCTTATAAGCAAAAGGGGGACCAACTTTTTACATGGTCTGATAGTGATAGAACAAGGGGAAATGGCTTCAAACAAAAAGAGAGGAGGGTCAGGTTAGATGTTAGGTTGAACCTGTGTGGTTAGGTGCTGGAACAGGTCGTCCTGAGGCAGTGCAGAAGCCCTGGAGGCATTGAAGGCCAGGTTGGATGGAATGCTGCACATCCTGATCTAGTAGATGACATCTCTGCCTATGGCGGGAAGGGGGGGGGCAGGTGGCATGAAACTAGATGATCTTTGAGGTCTCCTGCAACCTAAGTCATTCAGTGACTCAATGATTCTACAGTCAGCAGAGCTAGTGAAGAACTGCAGGTGGAGTGGATGAAGGTGGGTATCTGGAAAGAGCAATTGGGGCGCATCTTCCTTGGGTACAAGCATAGCACAGACATTGGGGACTATAACACAATGTTTCAAGAAAAGAAGGAATTTGTCTTACTGTTTCACCAGCAACAGGGCAGAAAGTTGGTCCATGCCAATGATGCCAACTTTTTGCATCATTAGCAGTGGATATTCTCCATTCTGGGGTCTCCAGTATGAAACTCTAGCAATGAGCTTTGCTTTCTTCAGAGAATAACTCACATGTACCTGAATCATGAGATCAGCTTTTCCACATTTTGAGAACAGCCTTTCACAAAACCTGAATGGATACCACCTGAAGGACAAGAGGCTTGCATGAACGTAAGCTCAAGAACAAAATGCAGAGGCTGAGAAACTTGTCAAGTGAAGACAAGAAAGTAGAATAGATGTCCTGTTGTTGAAGATAAGATGGTAAAACAGTTGCCTCGGGTCAGTGTAGCATCAGTGGGAACTGGTTTGGGATATCCCCCTTAAAAGGTTGGAAATTTACAGCAAGAATGACTATTAGCCTTCTCTCTATGACCACTAGAGATGTTAATTATTTCTTGGAATGTCTACCCATGTCCTTGGAATGTAACGAATGTACACCATACCTTTAAATACGTAATTGCTGCTTCTCTCAGTATGCACCCAGTGCTGTAATAAAGGGAATACCTGACTGACATAAATCAAGTTTCTTTGCCAGTTTTCTCAGCTTCATATCACTATGATGCTTGTCTGCAATAAAGTTTTTGCCTCTAAAACTGAGTAAATCTACTTGTAATAGCCAAACGGAGATGTCAGATGATTGGCAGCTTTATACAACCTGGAGCAAAGTGAGATAGCTTTTATAAAACATGGATCCAGAGCTAGCACTTCAGCCAGGTGGTGAGGCTGATGCTGCCCCTGTGTCCTGCATCTGCCCATGTCCACACACTGACTCACAGCTACAGTTCTGCTCGAGCATGTGCTGTTTAGAATGAACTGCTCAGGGAGTAATTAGAAAATGCAGGCAATGCTACTGCTTACACAGCAAGAAGGGAGCATGCTTATTTGTTCCTCTGCAGTTTACATCAGTAACAAGCTGAGTGAAAAAGAGTTCCAACTTCCAAGCAACTTGGTTGCCAACATTAAAGCGTCTGTTCTCTATACAGTTCTGAGCAACAATTGATATGGAGAAGGGTACAAAGGTTTTGTCTCTCACCACATGTAATCATAGAATCATAAAAACACCAAGGCTGGAAAAGATTCTAGGATGATCCAGTCCAGGTGACTCGCTCTGTCTAGGGTCCCAATTCCAACATGCTATCCTTGATCTGTGCTAGCAGATCATAAATCTCATTATCCCAAGGCACAGCAACAACTGGTTTTGGTGGCTATCTCCACCACCAGCTGATTCAACAAAGCTAAGATTTGCTGTTATTGCCATGCACCGCTTTGCTCAACTCATTAAGTAAACCTTGTGGAGGATGAGGAGTGTGAGGCCAGCTTCCGCAACTCATTCTTCTCAGCTTTATCATCCTTTTTTTATGACTCTATGTTGCTAACTTGCTTGTGTGTCCAAGCACAGGCTGTGCGATAAGAGAAAGAAAATTAGGCTAGGAATCTACCATTCTGCACAGACTGGAAGTTCTCAGGGCTGCTTTTACAAGCATTAGGAAAAAGAAAAAGAAAAAAGAAAAAAAAAAAGTAAAAGAGAAAAGAAAAGAAAAGAAAAGAAAAGAAAAGAAAAGAAAAGAAAAGAAAAGAAAAGAAAAGAAAAGAAAAGAAAAGAAAAGAAAAGAAAAGAAAAGAAAAGAAAAGAAAAGAAAAGAAAAGAAAAGAAAAGAAAAGAAAAGAAAAGAAAAGAAAAGAAAAGAAAAGAAAAGAAAAAGAATCCTTAAATGCCATCTAGTGGAAAAAAACATTTTCACATATCTGCTGTTTTATGGAGAAAAGGGGAATTGTGCCAAGACATGGATAGACCTCTGTGGATTTGTGAGTTTCCATCACTTTCTTAACCTTGAATGTAGTAAACTTCAAAGCACCGTGAAGGAAGGAAACATGGGTCTTAAACTCCACAGAGTCTCAGTTTCAAGTGAGCAGGATGCCAAGTTGCAAAGGAGGAGTCCATGCAGTTAAGTTTCCTACATGCAATAGATCTCTGTAAGAACCAAGAAGCCCCACGCTGGACATGAAGCCAGCTACACTACACCAAGAGAAGAAAATTTATAATAAAGAAAAAACAAAACTAATATGCAGAAGCTTGAATGACAAGATATACCATGGTATGTCAAAACGAATTCAAAAATGATGCAACAAGACCAAAATAAGCAATACCAACCAAAACACCAAAATACAGTTTGCTGATTATATTTAAAATCTCTGTATTGCCTCAAAACAAGCTGTCAACATAAGCACAGTCTATATACTGTGAATTAGAAACAAAATTACTGACCTCTTAGTCAGTTATGCCTCTTGAATGCCATAGCACCTTGACGACTTTCGCATGTAATTTCTGGTACTGCTTTCCAAAAGCCCTGTGCCCAAATGTTGTCAGTGTCCACCAGAAGGGGAGTCACTGACCAGCTGCCCCCTATTCAGAGACAGTGCTCTGGGGTCACACTTCTGCAGAAATACTCCTTGTGTCTCTGAGACGATGCCAATGGGACCCCTTGTTAGCCCAAGACTAAGTCAAGGCTGGCTCACTGACCTGCTCCTCTACTATGATGCAGGCATACTGCTCTCCTGAATTTTCCACTCCACAGTACAGTAGAGGAGGCCTTATTTCACCTCCAGACAATTTGTCTTCTGCAAATAAGTGCCATGGGAGGGAGACAATGTTATCTACATGTACAACCAGTGCAGTGTATACTCACAGCAACAGGAGGGTGGTGGAAAGGGAAAACAAAACAGTCCTTGGATTCATTGCTGAAAAGAACTACAACTTCATCTTTTGCAACTGGTTTTATTTTCCCTGTGGCTTATTTCTCTTCAGGACATGTGCATAGAAAGTAGTGTTACTAGAACTGGTTGTCAGGGTGCTGACGTAGGCACATGTCATTGCCTGATTAAATGTGATATGCTGATGGTAAGATCAGTAAGTTCCAAAGTGATTTTTGAGGAAAATTCACAGTTCAAGGCATACCATCACCACTTGCACCTCTCTTTGGAGTGTATTCATCTTGTTGCAAGGCAGGAAACAAGTAGCAGTCAGGCTCTGTGGAAAAAAAAAAACAACGGATGATGGTGTGAACAGGTGACCAGCCTGAGAGAAAGGACTCCTGATAGTTTAGGAACATAAGTAAGCTGCTTCTAGCTTCTGCATGTAGCTAGAAGAAACTTTTTTTGTGAGTAACTGCTCGGTAGCTGTAACTAAGAACCCTTGCTTTCTTTGATTGACCTTGCTTATGCTGATAGAAGATGCTTTATTGTCTCCTGCTGTTATATACATGGCCACAGTACTAAGGGTCAAAATCACACACACTGGAGCCTTTAACGTCTCTAACCTGGGGCAAAGTAATTGCCTTATTCAAAGTTCTGCAAGAGAAAGGGGTTGTCTTCTTCTCTGGTCTAACTCTGGAAGTAGGAACTTCCAGCTTAGTCAGCTTTGTGATGCAGTGATCACAGCTGGTGATTAGTTTGGGTTCTAGGAAATCCAGAAGGGTCACTTCTTTTTGTTGATGTGGAATTCACCTGTGCTGCTGCTTTGATTCTGGCTTGTATCCCACCTCATCACCAGTAAGGATGTGGTCCAGGAAACTGTCACCTTCAACCTCATATCAGTTCAATAGGTCCTGATAAACTTGTGTAGGGTGTTCATTCTGTTGTTGTATGAGCCTTCATGGGACCATGGGGTGCAAACTCTGCGATACATCAACACTGCCGCTATCATTCCCAACACACTGAAGCTAACATTCATCTCCATGCACTGCTCATAATCTGCCGATCTGTGCGGACGAGCTAACTTCATTTCATGGTGTGACACCTGTACATGACCGTCCAAAACATGGCTTGCCTTTCAAGTATAGATAGTATTCATATTAGAATACTATGTTACACAACATAGGTATATTATATACACGGGGGGGAAATGCAATGTGCAGATTTAAGGTAGTAGCCTTGAATGCTATTCATATAGGTCCAATTGCAGTACTTACAGCATTTATCAGAAGGATATGACGTTTACTACATTCAGACGTGAGAAAAAGAAAAAGAAAGGCACTGTAGTTGCTGGGACAACCTTTGCCCCACACGGTGCAGAAGACGGCGCCTGAGGGGCCTTAAGAGCAAGTGCCACCACTTCCTGCTTCCCCGTTTTAGTTCCGGGTTGTGCCGCGTTCCCGCGCAGCGGTCTGGTTCTCGCGCTGCTCGGGGAAAGTTTTCCCGCGGCGCCGCCATCGGGCGCGGTTCCGTGTGGGCGCACAGCCCCGCCGTTGGTGCCGGCCGGGCGCCATGGCCTGGGCCGGCGGTCGGAACCGCGGCCGCCGCTTTGTGCCGTGCGCCGAGTGGCGGCGGCCGGAGGGTGGGCGCTGAGGAGCGGGCGGGCATGGCCTCCCCGCCCCACGGCGAGGTGCGGGCCCTGCGGGACCAGGTGGAGGCCTTGGAGGCTGAGCTGGCCGCCTGCCGCGGGCAGCTGGAGCGGGCGCAGCGCCGGCTGCGGCTCACCGAGCGCCTCTACCGCGAGGCTCGGCACGGCGGCGAAGCGCTGCGACGGCAGGTAGGGCCCGGGGGGGGGGGTTGGGAAGGGTGGTAGAGGCCTCTGAGCCGCAAAGGTGATGCCGTAGTCTGAGGGGGAAGAGGCGTTAACGGGGGGAGACGAGCTTCGTGACGGTGGTGAGGGAAAAGCAGAGCAAAGGTCCCGCCGATGCTTCTGGGAAGTTCGATCAGAGTCGTGCGCGGTCAGCGCAGCGCGGGGGGCTTTTCTTGAAGTCCCGCTTGCAGTTCAGTTCCTTGGAAATAACCCGAGTTGAGCGTTCTCTTCCAAGAGCGTCACTTTCTTGAGCAGAAGTGTTTTTCATGATGGCAACCATCCATGTAGGGAATGATCTCCTGCTAAACAAAGACTGACTGAAGGGGATAGAAGGCAACTATGCTTCGACTGAGTTATATACAATAAAACGGGATGCCTGTTTTTTCCTGGCGTGTATCTTTGTGTTCTCTAACGTCCCACCTTTCTTTCAGGTTGAAGAGCTCACTAAGGAAATCCACAGTAAGAAGGAGAAAGACACATCTAGCGTGGAAGTGCAAACGGAGGACTATGAGTGGTCACAAGCAGGTAGAGGGGGTATTGGGTGTCAATCTAGAGCACTGTTGTGAACAGTGGGTTTTTTTGTTGGCTTTTTTGTTTTGTATAAAACATGTTTCAAGTTCCTGTTGGTAGTTGTGACTTGTGGAATCAAACTCCATAACCACGAAGTAGTTATAAAGCAGGTATGTTTAATGAGTGATGCGCATACAGCCTGGTGCAAGGGGGATAGCCCCACCTCACTTGCACACCGTTAGGAGAAAGCATGCAACAGATATAGGCTGAACTAATACATAATCAATAGTTTGCAGGAATTTGGATACATATTCATTACATTCCTGAGACCCCATTAGCTTTCAGTCCCTCCCCCCTTGCGCGCGTGTGTAGTGAGTTGTGGGGGTGGTTGTGGGATGAAGGCTCATCGTCTTCCTTGCTGTAAACTTTCCACCCTGCAGGAGGGGCACCCCCTGAACTGGTTCCAGCTTGCTCTGAGGACATCTAATCACCACACTGTTCTCAGGCTGTTCCACCCTTACCTTCATGGCCTTCGTCCCCTTGTTTTCTCAAACTTAGTGTCTGCAATTCCCCCGCTCTGCTCCCCCCTTAATATAAACTGTAACTACCCTTTGCCTTAGTGAGGCCCCCTTTCCCTTTCTGTAGCAAAGTGTTCCCTTTTCATCTATTATGGGGTCCTTTTTCACTCTTCAGTTGTGTTAAACTTAGTAACCAAAAATCAGCTTTTAGACTGTTTATTCAAGTGGTATTTTTTAGTACAGGATGAAGAGTAGCATACACTTGTATGTGAATTTTTTGCCACATTACTGTGATATTTAGTGACCTCCAGCATTATGCTGGTGTTTCTTGTACCAATTCTTAAAGTATGTTAAAACAAGACATGGTTCTGTAAAAGTGGTATAGCACAACATGCACAACTTAATAATGGTTTTTTGTTAGACTACTTCTGTGCTTAAATTTTCAGTTAGTCTGGAACTGTTTTGTGTGAAATGTTGCTTTGCTGATCTGTATGCCTTCGACTTCTTTTCCCTGCAGATTATTACTACTATGAAAATTATTACAATCAAACTGATGCTCAGGACTATGCATCTGAGCTATCAGTGCAGGACAATCATGGGACTGAAGGCACCGAGCGTGATTTCACAGAGGAGTCACAGATGGACGCTAATATTCCTTTAAGGGTGAATAGCACTGAAGTTGCAGAAGGTGGAGAAGAGGAAAATTTGATCCAAAATTCACAGGTTATAAAACTTGAGGGGGCGGGATTGTGAATTTTGAAGTCAGAAATCTATTAACATTGAATTTCATTTAAAAGTTGTTCTTTCATTCTTGATGTCAGTGTGTGGAATGATCTCTTCTGTGCTGATGTTGTAACAATGACAGCAGACTTTGTTATGCTTTGAGGTCTTTGTGTGTTCAGTATAATATTAGTCCTATATTTGCTTGAATTAGTGTTGACATTCTAAAGCAGATGGTCAGTATGGTTCAGAAACACTAAAAAACTGGCATTTTTTTTAACAGCAGAAAGCATTTAATATGAACATGGTGAATTCCACTTGCGGTCCACTTTTTTCCGTAAGATAAAGTAGGCAACATATAAGGAGAATAAAGTTGGTAGGATATTTTTTACTCTTTTGTTGTTGTTTTTCATGCTTCCCTGAGCCACGTTTGAAAATGATCAGGGAAAACAGAAGATATGGGATGAAAAATTGATTCTATTATAATCAAGAGGAATTTAGCAGTAAATGACAGATCTTTACCTTCTTGTCTAATAGTCCCTTGAGCAATCAAGTCAATAGAGCACTAATATTTTGTTTAAAATACCACACCGTGAAGTGCTGAAGAACCAAGGAGGTTTTTTGTGGAAGAAAGTTTAGTTTGTTATTTTCTGGTTCTAGGAAGCAGAGGATACTTCAGTACAGGAGGGTTCTTTGGCAGAGAGCTTGAGAGCTGCTGCAGAAGCTGCTGTTTCACAGACTGGATTTATATATGATGAAAATACGGGGTTGTATTATGACCACAGCACTGGATTCTACTATAATTCAGTAAGTACAGTTTTCAGAATGCTTGGCATTTTTTCCTCTACTGCACATGTTTTTGTAGAAGTTGATAAAAGAAGAGAGCTAAGATCCAGTCAGAGTTCATTAGCTTTAATTAAAGTTCCATAATGATTATATTCTTCTATGCGTTTTTCATAGGAGACGTGTTCAGAGCTCTCTTTTTGTCCTACGAGGTGTATGTGCAAGCATATATAGATGCAAGTATAAACAGTAACAAATTATGCTGGAACTACTCTGCTGAAAACAGGTTCTGTTTGCACCATTATGTGCAACTCTTTTAAAAACAAATGTTGCCATAGTAAACAAAACTAGTAATTTTAAGATGTATTCTTCTCTCTGTTACTTTTTATTTAAAGTCTGAAGCTGCAGCAGTATCAGTGTTACCAGTTGTGGATGTTGTCATGTTATAACATAACCAACAAAGATCAAAACACTTCAGTTCTCCTGTAGGTTTGAGTATTTCTTAGGGGAGGGTATGGGAAATGATGCAAGAGGTGTGTGTGGCACTTTCTTAGCTGGGTGTTCTGTTGTATGGTGTTTATCAAAGAAATAATAATGTTCTTTATTTTTCTTGTAAAGGAAAATCAACTGTATTATGATCCTGCAACTGGGATTTATTACTACTGTGATGTGGAAAGCGGACGATACCAGTTTCATTCGCGAGTGGATCTGCAGTCTTATCAGGCTTCTGGTTCTCAGCATGCCAAGGACAAGAAAGGGAAAAAGAAGAGAAAAGAACCGGAGTGGTCTGCTACAAATGAGTATAAGGTAACCTCAGAGCTTCTGGGGGGCAAAAAAAAGCAAACCTTGTATTATTTTGTTTTTTTCATTGTGGAATTTAGAGGTTCTGGGATTTGGTGTTTAGAGGATGTATATCCATGTTTTCTGAAAGTGTCAGATGTTTTTGAACCATATGAGACAAGTTAGTAGCTAGTGACAAAGTTTTCTCATTGAGCTGTAAAAGATGGCACTTTACACTTGGATTCCCTCACTTTTCATTGCTCCTTCATTAAAATACGGTTGCATAGATCTTTAAAGTTCAATGTCAGTGAAGCTCTTTAGCAAACACTCTGAAGTGAAGTTAACCTACTGTATGAGCTGTTTTTGCATCAAATTCATTGTACCCTCATAGTGTCTTGATTTTTGGTTTTTGCTCTTTTTTAATATTTATGTGATGAATCCAAAAATTAAGGAGGGGTTTGAGCACATAGAGACCCACTACTTTTTTCTTTGTCACTGTACTCTACACTGTACACTGTCACTGTACTTTTTCACTGTATCCCTGCCATCATCTGAAACTGGTGAAATCTCTGTGGAGTTCTGATCACTTCAATATGTTCTTCTATTGATATCTTTTTTGATCAATACATTTTTGTTGTCCGCAGAGTTCAAATAAACTGTAATCTTAGTAAGTGCTGAATGTAGTTAACTTGTATTTTAAGTTACGTTTTGTAGCTTCATTTCTATTCTCTTCTGATTGCTAAGGAAATCTACCAAATAGTACAGTTAGTAGGTACCTTGGAAGAATGTGTTGTCACGTGTGTTAAAACTCATGAAACCTTCTCTTAATGAACACTGTTAATGGTGTTGAATCAAATTTATGTTGCTGTTCTGTAGATTTGTTTTATTAGGATTTAATTGAATGTGTTATCTTTGGTCTGCAGGGCTTCCTTAGTTTTGCATTTTTAAGGCCATTGCTTTAACCATGGCATAATTTCATTATAGAGATTCCAGCACAGCTGATTTGTTGAAGTCTGAAAGAATCACATAGTATGCAAGCATAATCATTATGTAACATCAGGACAGAGCTTAAAATTGTGTTTTCAGAGTTCAGGTCATCTGAAAGATTTGAAAACAGAAATTTACATTGTATGCTAGATGGATAGTGGTAGTTGGTTGATTATGGAACCTGTGTTTGTATTGTGGCTAAAAATTTCTTATAGACCTTTTCGAAAGATTAGGGTAGATACTTAGCAACGCTGAGTGTAGTGGCTCTTTAGCTATAGGGAGGTAATGCAGTTGAAGCTAGTTGGTAGTTTTACCAGCATCTAAGTTCTGGACATGCTGTGAGCAAATATAGAATTAGCATTCTGAAACTCTCACAGGGCATTGTTAATCCAGAACTTCATCATGTGTCTAGAAAAGTTGGAGAAATTTGTAGGAATTAGCCTTCATCAAATAGTGCAATTAGTAAATCCCTTAAATTTAGTTTTGTGGTGAGATTTTCCAACTTACCTGAATGTACAAATATATTAAAAGCTTTGTGACTTAATAGCTCTAATGTAAAAAATAACATTGGCTGCCTTGTGGGATCCCATCCCTGTCTGCTTATGTCACCCAACTGTATTGCAAGTAGCTACTTGTCTTTAGCTCATGTCACATTTAAGGTATCTTTTCTGTGAATTTTGCACAGTCACAAGGTAGGAGGTAAACATCCACTTTTGATGATGAGTTTTATTGATAATGAACTGAATACTTAGCTTTGTGGAATAATGCATTTTTTAACCAACAAGCTAGCAGGAAAACTGTTTAAAATATGTTCTTTTGCACACAGATTTGTGCACCTCTGAGCAGGGAGGTAAAGGTTGTGTCACAGAAACTGTGTCACTTGCTATTTATATTTTTTTATGAAAGAATTCAAATTGACAGTTACACTGCTTTAACTTTGGGGAAAAAATAAGAAGCCTTCCTGTCGTTGCACTTCTGTGTGGACGACTAGATTTAGAAAGCAAATTGTTCTTTAGGGTCATACTTGAATCCTTGAACATTACTTGAACATTAAGATGTCCAAGAAATCCATTACTCTTTTCCTTCTCTTTTCTTCCCCACAAGCATTACAAATAGGAGATTTTATTTATTTATTTATTTATTTTGCCTGGTTTATGATTTATCAATGATAAATAAAGCAAGCAATGATAAATAAGGCAATATCGATATAAACATATATAATATACAATATTATATTTATAATATTGGTAGTTAAACAGTTTTTACAAAAAAAAGAAAAAAAAAATTACTCAAGCCGTTTTAAAAAATTCTTCTCCTTTTAATCTAAAAATGACTATCCATTGAGCAGATAATTTCCTGTTTCTGGTGACTGGAAGAGGTAATGTTTTTTGTTTTTTAAATTTTGTTTTAAGTTGCAGTTTTGTTTGCAGCTACTGTGAGGAATCTGCTGTGCTCACTGTCTTACTTATGCTGCTTTCTTAGAAATAAGACATTGGGATGAATAGGACTACAGACATTAAAATTGTTCTCCACAAATATTGCAGTGTTTGTGAAAAAGCAATACAAATCTGAGGATCCAAAGAATAAAATTACTCTAATAGTTAAGTAAATATTCTTGTGTTTTTAACTAGCCAAATTACCACACAAGAAGATGTTAATGAGCCTCTGTGAAAAATGAATGTACTTGTAATAGCAAAAAAAAAAAGAGGTGGTGGAGGGGTAACTGACATAATTAGTGCCTAATTTATTATGAGCTTTATGTAGAGATTGTTTAAGTCAAACTTCTTTATTATGAATAGTTTTCTTTCAAGCTTGCTGCTCATGTGCTTGCATTTAATAGACAGTCAGACATCGCGTTTGACAAAATACAGTTTAGGTTGCTTGAGTGGGATTCGTGGAATTCTTGGAATTACAAGGATTTAGTTTTCTTTCTGTAGTGATAGGTCAAGAATATTGATTGAGAACTACCATAATTGCTTTCTGCGTGAGAAGAATCTTTAAAATTTTCTTATTTAAGAAGTTTAAAAACACTTAAAAAAAATTCACAACAAAAAACCTCACAGGGTAGCATGAATGATGTGATCTCTGACCCACTATCTAGATTTACATTTTCACACTAGTTGGAGAATAGACTTTATGCAATGATCATCATGTAGTTTTATTTGCTAGATGAGGGTTTTGAATGACACACAGCAAAACTTTGGTGCTGTCAATAGGCTCTGACCTATGACTTTTTTTTTTCCCCACAAGTAATTTTTACAGCTTATTCTTGACTATTGTTTGTTGGATTTTATTTCAGTGTGGTGATCAAAATTAACTTCCACTGTATTCTTTACTACTGTAGATCTGTCCTGATTACTTCTGTGCAAGAGACGAGGCTTTCATAGTAGTATTTCCCATATGACTCTTGAAACAGTGATTTTATTTTTAACACATGTAGTTTACTTTTTGCTGATATTCATCCCATCTTTAGGTACGTCAGTTGACAGAAACCATGGCTAGTCTGAAGATTTCTTCTTTTGGATTGGCAGCTTCTGGTAAAGGTAGAGTTGAGACACCAAACACATTAGTCTGTGGATGTTTACCTTTAGCCTTGATTTATATATTAAGAGGGAAAAGTGTCTACAAGTTGATGTTTAGATACCTATTTCACAAAAGAAATCACTTTTTAAAAAACTTATTTGATCAACACCAGTTTATCTAAAAAGTAAACAAAGAAAAAAGTAAATTGAAACACCGTATAAGTAAAGCATCTGAAGAAAACTTTGATGGTACTATGAGTATCTGGGGAAAACACCTATTTAGTATTACTACTCTTGACTAATTGTACTACATATTCTTTAGGTAAGGCAAATATGTACTTTCAGTGTTTCAGAGCTTCCCAGTAATGTATGACTTCATAATATAGGAAGAGTGTTACTCGCTTCATGGTTTTTAGTTGGATTTTTGTGTTGGAACTTTCAGTATTGCATGGAGTAGAAGATGGTCATTGGAGTGCTTGTGAAATGGTGTTAGCAAGTGGAAGTTTAGTCAACTAAGTGGAAGTGTTGCTAGGAAATGTTTCTTAGAACTACACTATACATACACAAAATAATTTTAGTTCTGATTTGTAGGCAGACCCAAGAGTTGCATGAGAATACATGTAGCTCAGGTGTAACATAGAAAAATATGAGGTTTCTTGGAAAGAGCAAATTGTCACAGAAAATTTCTCTTGTCACAGAAAATGTATAGTTAAATGTTTCAAATATTTTGAATACATAATTAAAAACACATTACTCACGTATGGGAGATGATACTTGTGAAGGTCTTTGTATGTGTAGTTTGTGACCTGTTCTTCAGAAAGTGAAACCATCAGTTCCTTCCACAGGACGCATGAGAACAACCTGCTGATTCTAAACTGCTTCACTTTTTTTTTTGTCTGTCCGTGTCAGAAATGCAGGAAAAAGAACCACTTCAACCCTGTAGTTAAGAAATAGTTTATTATGGATTACCTTCATCCCTCCTCTGAACTTGACTATTAGTCTGACAGAGGAAAAGTCAGAGATTGTGTAGTGATTCTGCTTTTCAAAGCTGAACGGTATAGAGGCAGTCTCTGTCCAAGTTGTGATCAGTTTAGTGACCGTTTAGATTTTAGGCAAGGCAAAAATATACAAAAGGAATGTACCTAGGTTCAGGATGTAACTACTGTTAGTTATAAGCATGTACTTTCATCCTTGTTATGTATCATAAATTTATCAAGATGAGTTAAATATCTTGTTATTGAGAAATAAAGTGGACTGATGGTGTTTTAGTCATTCAAGATGAAGCTTACTGAATATACTGTTTACTGTTGGTTCTACCTTTAAATAAAAGCAGTGGCTATATGTAGGCATGTTATTAGCTGGTTATAGAGTTGTATGTTCATGTATGCTACATATATTCTGTTTTATTTCTAGTGGTTAGGTATTACAAAAGGATTTATTCAATACGAAACACTGCCAAATACTTTCAGGCTTAATGTTTAGGCATGATCAAAGCACAAATTTTGATGCAGATATGTGAAATCATTAAAGGGCTCAAAATCACAGTCTTTGGGAATGCAATTTGAAGGTCCTCAAGTTTGTACAAGGCTAAAATATTTCAGGAGCTCAAATGAAAGTTTAAGATTAAGTCACAACTTAAGGCACGTTCACTATTTATAGTAACTGCTTTGTTTTTTAAATACCTTTCATTATCTCCTGGGACAATCTTTGTAGGCTTTCCAGAGAAACAGGTTTGATTAACAGGTCTGTTGTTTTTCTGTGTCCAGGGTCTATCCATTGCTATTAAATCCTGCGTTAAATGCTTCTACCTTTTGCTTGATGTTACTTGTTAAGCAACCATTCACTTGAGGTATCAGTTCGATGTTTTTCTTTCTTGTTCTCTTGCTGGCTTTTTTGTTGTTGTTTTTTTTTTGCTGTCTGATACCACAATGGCCAGTGTTAACTCAAGTTGTCCTTTTGTTTTTGCTGTCTTCTTTTCCCTGCACCTGTAAGCTACAGCTCTCTATTCTTCCTGTGAAGTCAGATCTTGCTTCCAGAGGTCGTGCACTTTTTTTTTGTCTTAATTCCAGGAGAGGTTCTCCATTCACCTGGACCTATTTTCTGCCCTGTGTGCTTGACTTGTCTACAGTAGGATGGCCTGCTCCTGGGCTTTTAAAAGGTGGCTCTTGACAAATGACCAGCTCTTATGGATCCCTAAGCCCTGTAGAATGGATTCTCTGGAGACACTGCTGACTAGCTCCCTGAGAAACTTAGTCTGCTCTTTCAAAGTCCAGGGTGGCAACTCTGCCTCTTGTCTCCTGATAATAAAAGATTATGAACTGTTTCATGATTGACTGTGTCCAGGACAGCCACCTATTGTCACCTGTCCCACAAGGCATTCCCTATTCTCAAACAACAGGTCTAGGAGGGCACCTTTCCTAATTGGCTCACTCAATACTTGTAACAGGAAGATACCTTCAGCATGTTTTAGGAGTTTCCTAGGCTTGCTTGTTGCGGCAATATGATTTTTCCATTTTATGTCTGAGAAGTTGAAATCTTCCATAAGAACAAGAGTGACCAGTTCCATAGTTTCCCTCATTACCCATAATTAGTTTCCCTAATTGCTCATCCCATTGTCCTGGGGGGGGGCAGTTAAGAGTGGGCACCAACAATATTTGCTTTACTATCCATCCTGTTATTCCTCACCTAGAGGCTCTCTATTGTACTATTCTTAATGGCATGGGCTGTCCTGTCTAATCTCTCTCACTTAGATACAGTGCAGCACTACCACCTCACTTCTCCTGTCTGTCTCTCTTGAGCAACCAATAGCTCTCCATCCCAGCACTCAAGTCATGAGACTTGTCCCACCAAGTCTCACTGATACCAGTGATACCGTAGCTCTGGGAAAGGACCATAGTTTCTAGTTTATCCCATTTTGTTCCTCATACAGCTTGCACTGGGATACAAGTTTTGCAGATATTTCTTTCTAAACTCCCTGGAACAGTGTAGATGCTGCTGTTAGGCTTGTCACCCTCAGATGGTGCTGTACAATTGCTGAGTTCAATCTCAGTGCTCCTAACACTATTCCCTTCCCCTGTCAATGCTGGTTTAAAGTCTTGGTCAGTTTCACCAGATGTGAGGATGTTACTGAAAGTGAAAGCCCATGATATGGATGACCTGTGCAACACTTTTGGCTGGATTACTCTATCACTGAAAATAACACAGGCAGTGGATTTGCAGTCCTCTTCCTTCCTAGTTATAGTTCTTAGAAGTTTCAGGGAGGAGGGCAATTGCAAACTGGCATTCTTTAAGGTAAAACATGAGGTCATTTAATATTTGTTGTCTTATTGAATGTGCTTTAGAAACATACGTTAAAGCCCTAAGCACTATCTTGACTACTGGGCTGAGAGGAATTCTTAGTTTTGACTTGTAGTTGTGTCACTGATAAGTTTTTATAATAATAGTCAATGTCATATCTTCTCTCAGTAAAGTGCTTTAATCTCCATGGTATTAACATGCAAGTTACTTTATGTATCTTGAAATGTAGAATACTCTATGCGAAATCTTCCTGAAAATGTCAACATTTTTTTTTTTTTTAAACTTTACCTATGTTGCAAAATTTTGTATACTGAATGCTTTAATTCTGAATCTAAGAAGGCAAGTAATTATACCACACAATCTGATACGGTTTTTTTCTTCAATGTCTGTTGCAGTCAAAAACTGATTCTCAGTAGAACCTGTTCCACATAGCACAAATTAGGCTTAGAAGTTCTTCACAGGCTTTTGTTTAAGTTGCATTTTTTAAATTGGAGAGAGCCAATCATTAGGCAAAGAAGAGTGGGCATTTCTGATTTGTGGAACCATTCTGGGGGGAAAAAACAGCAAACAAGAAGAGAAAAAACAGGCGGAAATTACAATGAAGATTAAAGAAGCTTAAAGCAAGTTGCAACAATTGTGTTAGAGAGGATCAGAAGGGTCATAAAGGCAAAACTGGAAATTAGTCATTGGTATTTGTAAGTTTGAGAGTAAGAGCAAGGATTGTAACTTTTTCTTTTTTATAGGAAAAGCTGAAAGAGTTAAGTGGAGACTGGAAAAGGAGTGTCGTCCCACTGATCAAATAAAAGATGGATTTAGTTATATCCAGTAGGACATGAAATGTGCAGAACTTTCTCAAAATGTGTTTTTTAATAGTTTTAAAGTAATTGCTAATGAAGAATTTAATTCCAGGCTGATAGTGGACTTAAACTCAATTTGTAAAGAATAGAACTTTCCTCAAGTGTGATTTCTGTAACTCTTCTTCAGGATATGGACACAGAAGAGCAGAAATCATCTAACAATTTGAATTGCCTTTCCACTGCTGAGCATGTTAGTTCTGCTGAAGAAGAAGAGTCTCCTAATGCAAGAAAGAAGACAAAAATGGACACAAAAGTACGAAACAATCTAACAGCCAAAGAATCAATTTTTGCAGACAGCACGAATTCTCGTTCATACAAAAGTATACCAGATACCGCAGCCTATACAGATGACAGTAGAACAGTAGACACAGAAAGTGAGCCTGAAGAAGGTGAAATTACAGATTCTGAACATGAACCTTATAGCAGTACAGATGAAGTAACAAGTGAAGAAACCAATGATTTAGAAGATTCAGAAAATGAAGGTGAATTGTTGTACCTTTGTTGTATGATATTATTCTATTTTTTCCAAGATCCCATTAAGGAAAAAAAAAAAATGTGAAGCAGTTTGGATAATGATAGAGAAATAGAAGCATCTGACTTGAGATACTATGGGTGTAAAAAGTGTTGTATATTACCAGTGTTCTTTTATTTTCATTTACAGTGTAGGTGTGACTAATTAGTGGTGTTTTTTCTAAAAGCTGTTAGAGCTGTAACTGCCTGGGCTTATGTGAAAACCTCAGTAGTGGATTAAATTTGTCTACATTAGGTAGTGACAAGAGGGTAGAAAGTCTGTTGCTGAAATTAAAGAATTCTACTGCAGACCCCACAGTAATTCTGTGAACTAGTTTTTCAGTTAGTGTATGGTATTTCATAGAACGATCTGGGTTGGAAGAGTTCAACCATCAGCTTGAGCTACCCAGTCCTATCACTGATTCTTGTATTTCTAATGCTGTTCATAAACATTGCATGTAACTCATTGAGAGATGAAACCCACTGTGGTGAAAAGGAGTACCCAGTAGTATTTGAAATCTTTTGGGTATATTATTGTGGTAATATATTATAAACAGGTATAGAGAGAAAAACATGTATGTTCTTTGGCACCAAAAAAGTTAGGGTCTTAAGACCTCAAGAGCCAAGTGGTGTTTTCTGAAGGTGAGAGTGAGGGGAAAATGTGGAAAGATTTAATACGAACAGCTGGTACATGCAAATGATACTGCAAGTCATAAGAAGTCTGTACTGCAGCCTGGGCCCTGCTCAGAGTTTTAACAGTCAAGTTTGTTTATGCTGCTTTCATTCCTTCACTTACTCAGCTACTCCAGTTCTGATTAATTAGTGCCATTCAAAATGTCTGAATGCTGATGCTATCAAGCACGCTTTCTCTTACTGATTTTCTAAAAATCCACCACAGTGCCAAAATCTTCATGAAAATGAAGATGATATCTCTTCTCATAACTTTATCTATGGTCTTCCCTTCTTGCCAATGTGTTTCTACCTGAGACCATTGGAAACTGTTGATGCAAATATGCATCTGTCAGCTTGTGTTATCTGTACTTATGCTTAAAGATAGTAAGAGCAAAATCAATAAAAATATATTTGACAGAAATTGTCTAATATAAAGTTATATTTGCATGAGTTTTATGATGTGGCCTTTTGAAGAGTATTTGGTCAGGCATCCTAGTTTCGACAAGTGGGTGATGCTAGTAAATTCTGTGTTTTTCTTTATATTTTATGGCTGTACATAAACAGTTGTAGGCATGCAAAAGAGGAGGATTATTTTTGGACTGATAATTTAGTGTGGGGGCACAGAAGTCTAAAACAGTAGTCTAATCAAAGTTTTCTTTCAGATGTACTTATACATTTCTTTTGTTAAAAGTTCATAGGATTGTGCCAGAAAACTGTGGAGTGTGTATCAGTTACTGTCAGAAAACTATGGACTACAGGAGTGAAATTATTGGTAACTTTTCTTTTTTATAATTGCAGATGAAGAAAAGATCTGGCCTCCTTGTATCAGAGTCATAGTAATAAGGTCACCGGTTCTGCAGACTGGATCACTTTATATTATCACAGCTGTGAAACCTGCTACAATTGGAAGGTAAAACTGAGTTAAATTTGTTACCTGTATCTGAAGTTGTACTATCTTTTAGGGCAGCATAAGCCACTGGGGATTGTTTGTCCCCACTGTTCCTACTTGTCCTGCTAGCCTTCAGTAGTTGCGAGGCTTACGTGGCTAACCTTAAGACAGTAAGAAACTTCAGCCATGTCACATAATGTTGTATAACAGCATACGTATTTTATGTAGTTCAGCAGTTGTGGTAACTTGGTATTTTGACAAAGTCCTAATTACAATATAACTAGAAGTTAAGAAAGTAAGAAAGCTTTATTTCTGTGCCACTAAGAAAACTCCTTTAATAATTCAGAGTCATGAGGAAGCATAACTTGGGCTTCTCATTTGAGTCCTGGTTGGGTTGATTCACCACTTTGAAATAAAGTGCTGCATTCTTTGCTAACCTGCATCCATTCTTTAAGTACTGGTAGTTAAAACAGAATCAGGTTTCATCATAGTGATGATGAATTTAATGATAAATTATTGCTTTCTTTAGTGCCTACTAAAAACTCCAGTCATTCTCAACTGCTTTTGATCTGTTGTTGATTTGTATTTTGATTTGCTCCTATATCTGGAGTTTTCTTGGCACATCCATGTTAAATTCAAATTTTGAAAGTTACCTTATAGTTCCTTTAGTAGCTTTATTGTTTCTTTGTCCCCTAGCTTAATAATTAACATGTAAATCATCATCCTCCCAGGGTCTTTAAAAGAAAAAACTGTATTTTTAATAATTATTTATAATAATAATTATTATAGTAATTCATACGTATTGCTTTTATAACTTGTCAAATGCTATCAAGAAGTCAACTTCAGTCTAGAAGACTGATGCTAAGGTGCACTGTGGAACTTGAGGATGCAGTGTTCAGACTAGTGTATATAGGCCTTGAATTAAATGAAAAGTTCATATGGAAATGTCAAGTTTATAGATAGGAAAAAAAAAAGTATAGCAATATCATATATAATTGTGTAGTTTACAGAAGGCTGAAAGCAAGTGAAGTAAGGCCATACATTGTGTATGTTGTAAGATAGTACTTCTGTATTTGTAAAGCTTGCAAAGCTTGCAGTTCTAAGGTTCAGTTGAAACACACCTTTTGTAAGATATTATTTGAGCTATTTCTCCTTTGTCACAAATTATGTATTAACTTGATTTTTCAGAGAAAAAGATGTTGGCCACACACTTCAAATTCCTGAAGTTGGAGTCAGTAAGGTAACTCTTGTTTTTCTCTGCTAATAGGCAGACCTTTTTATCTGGAGAAAGTTTTATTTTTTTTAGCTTTACATATTGCCAAATCACGAGGGGTTTGATTTTTATTTTTTATTTTTTAATATTTATTTTTTTAACATGTGATTTTAGCCACTTTTTTAGCAACAAAGTTAGGAAAAAAGAAAGCAGACAGTATTTTACCCTATGGAAATACAATGTATACAGCAATCTGATTTTGTATTCCAGAAAAGCAAAGTTTGTTGTTTTTTTGTGTTTTTTTGTTTTTTTTTTTTTAAATTTGATTGGAGTTTTATTAATGCACAGTTCAGTACATAGTAAATAATTATATTTTGAGTCCTGATTTATATTATATTAATTATATTAATGTTATATTAATTATGTTAATAATTGAACTTGAGGAAATGGGTGGTTGTGCTAGATATTGACTGTATTGTAAAACATTGGTGTCGGCTAGTTGGAACTAGGTATAGAAAAATCCAATCTTTATAGTTAAGCTTAGGGGAAAACAGGTTGTGTTTTGTTGTTAAGACAGCTGTGTGAATGTATAAGTGATGTACAGAGTGTTTGAAAATATAAGTTTTTTTTTGAAGTGACGTTGTTATAGAATAGTATTTGTACTTATGAAGGGTGAAAAATAAATTATTTGCTCAAGTTTGCTAACTACTGCAACACAGACTGTAAATATAGTAAATATAGCTCTCTTAATTCAGTGTAAGTTTAAGACCTATAATCTGAACAAAAAAGTCAATAAAACACCTGCAAATGCATGGATCTTAAATAAGCTTTGCTAAGTCTGTTCTAGGTTATAGTTCTAACTAATAAGCAGCGTAACATTTTTATACTGAAAATTTTTTAGAGATAATCTTTTTCTGCTATTAATGACGTTTTCTGGCTTGTATTTGAAACTGCGTTATAAAACAGCCAAAGGGGTTTTATATTTTCCCTGTTGCTTCTTAGCATAGCTAACAATATTTACCAATGTTTTGTGGATATCAAAGTTGCTTTGTAATACTTTTCATTAAAATAACAGTGCACAGGAGTTATTTCGCTTTGCAGATGAAGCAGCACATCTGAAGCTAAATGACATATCTCTGGAAACTAGAAGTTACCTCCAGTTTATCTACTTAATTGCTATGTCAGTACTTGTATTTAATAGCTGTGGCATTGACTTTTCTTAAATGTAAAGTGAGGTTGAAATAAATAACTCACTGCAGGCTTAGCATCTCTAGAAGCACTTTTGGTTCATGCTGCTCAGTAAAACAGAGGTAGAATGAAAAATACTAAGCAGATTATCTAGGGGAATCTTTCCACTGTTAGAGGTTTATTTTTTTAATTGATTTGTTAAGATTTTGATATTCCACTTGCAAAATTACCTAAAACAAACAGAAAATAATGGATAGGGATTCTACCTCGAGCATTAAGACATAAATGAAAGTAAACTACGTGAAATTTATGCAGACTCGGCACTTTCAGCTATATCAAATGTGAGAGTAACCTAAGCCCTGTAAACTGAGATCAGATTTTTTTTTTTTAATTACATTTGTTGTCTTGATGCCTTCCAGAAAGAGCAAAATTGAGAATGTTGTAACATACCTTACAAGGAAAAAATCCCATTTATTCATAGAAACAACTAAAAATTGTTTATTACTGTGTCTTTCAGTCTTTCTAGTGAAGCATAGTTTCTGTCTAAGAAATACATGCTTTTTCAGTACTGAGGTTTGTGGTCCAGACAGATTATTAATAGAATGTGTTAGCTTGTGAGGTTGCCACCCATTCACTTACATTTCAAAATGCTAAGAATGTTTTATTAACTTTGAGTACCAAAGCCACACAGCTAAGAGGCTCGCAAATACATTCTGAAATCTTACTTTAAAACAGTATTTAAGTTGTCAAGTATTTGCTTAATGAGAATGTTTCACTTACTCTTCTGTCTATCAGTTCCATGCAGAAATATATTTTGACCATGATTTGCAAAATTATGTTCTTGTGGATCAAGGCAGTCAGAATGGAACAGTTGTTAATGGAAATCAGATTTTACAGGTGAGTATTTGCTGCTACGGTGCTGTGTACATTGCAGAAAACTAGTTATGTGGTTATTTTAAACGTGTCATGGCAAATTGCTAACATTGTTGTTCCTCGATCTCCTTCAGGTCCTATGGCCATTCTTTATATTTTACATTGGCTTTATATTGGAATTAGAAAAAAAAAAAAATCTACTGTTGTTGGAGTTGCTAGAGTGAAATACCCACTGTATTTTAAATGTTTACCTGCATTTGTTACTTCAGACTGTATCAGTAAATTGTGAGCAGTATTCATGTAATAGCATTGGTGCCCTGCATTAGTAACTAATAACTATGGCTGCCAAAACTTTCTTTTGCTGTAGCCTAAAACGAAATGTGATCCATACATCTTGGAGCATGGTGATGAAGTGAAGATTGGTGAAACTGTGCTTTCTTTTCATATACATCCTGGCAGTGACACTTGTGATGGATGTGAACCGGGTCAAGTCAGAGCACATCTTCGCCTGGATAAGAAAAAAGAATCTTCTGGTTAGTTACCTTATCAATGAATATGGTGATTTTTTTTAGTATTATAATTGATCCTTATCTTATAAATAATATATGCTTATATTTCAGAGTTCTGTTACAATTTTCTTCTCAACTGAGAATAGCTCTGAAATAGACAATAGTATATTTTCTTTTTGGCATGTGTCTGTGTAATAATCTTAGAATAAAATTTTGTCTTATGTTGGAAAAGAGTTACACTATTAATTAGAAATTGAATCCTGTGTTCTTCCTTTTAGTTTGCCCAGCACTTAGCAAGGAAGAGAGAGAGATAGTCAGAAGAAAAGCATTAAAACAAATACGGGTCAAATATGGTTTACAGGTGAGTTTACAGAAAATTAAGTGTTTGAGATCTGCATCTACCCTGTGATTCCTGTTTTAAGCAGTAAATTTCAGTGAATAAAGAAAGCTTTTGGAGTCATGAGTCTCATGATTTAACTCAAGCATGTCATTGGTACACTAAATTGTTATTTACAGACATCTGAAGATAGAGCAGTGAGGTCATCAGAAATAAAGAATCTAAATATTTTGTCTTTATTCTGTTTTAAAGAACACAGAGTATGAAGACAACAAAGCAGTGAAGAATCCAAAGTACAAAGACAGGGCAGGAAAACGCAGAGAGACCATTGGAAGTGAAGGAACTTTCCAGAGAGGAGATACTCCAGCTTCTGTACATATGTAAGTTTGTTTGGATGTTAAAAAAATAAATAAATCCTCAGAGTCCTCTAATGAATAGTACAGAACTACAGTAAATATCAGTTACATATTAAGATACAGTTCGTTATCTTACGAATCACCTGTATACAGTGTATTAGGAGAACTAGAAAACAGCTATTCTCACTTCCCAGTTCATATGCTATTAAGTTCTTGCTTTCCCTTATGGAACTCAGCTTGGCTGTTATGATGGCTAAATCACTGTCCTAACTCAAAAGATATGGAACTCAACAATTGCACTACTGACATCTGACACTTTGAATAGCCTCAGTTTTTTGTCTCATCCCAGGAATGGCACATAGGCAAGATTTTCACCTGCATAATTTCTTTCTACTGTCAATATCGAGCCTTTCTTAGTGTATGCATATTTTGACCTCTTCAATGACATTTATTTTAATCTTCTTTCTTAATTATTCCTTCTCTAGTTGCTATTTTGTTTTAAAGAAACATGATCTTGTAGGTGCTGGTAAGTTAGTAAAAAGAACTGTGAGACAATGAAATGTGTGTTTGAATGATTTGGTGGGAAGCAGTGGTCCTGCCTTCTCATTAATGCAGTTGATTCCCACTCACCTGTGCTGTATCTTGTAGGTCCCAAAGTCAGCAAATAGAATGTGTTTTAAGAAGGTTGGTATTGACCAGAGTCTTGGAATAGCTTTGGTATATTTATGAGAAAAAAAGCATAGAATCACAGAGGTTGGAGAAGACCTTCAAGATGATCAACTCCAACCCTCAGCCAGACCTACCAAGTTCCCTAACTAAAACATGCTTGTTAGTGCCATGTCTGCATCTCTTAAATGCCTCCAAGAATGAGGACTCAATCTCTCAGCTGGACAGCCTGTTACAGTGCTTAACCACCATCTCCATGAAGAAATTCTTAGTTTCCAATCTAAACCTCCAGTACTTGTGACTATTTCCTTGCATCCTGTCACTCGTCACCTGAGAAAAGAGAGCAACATCTCTGCAGGTTTTCAGATAATTGTGGAGAGCAGTTGAGGTCTCCTTCTGGCATCCAGACTGAACAAACCAGGTTCCTCCCGTTCTCCTCATAAGTTTTGTTTTCAAGTCCTTCACCATTCCATTGCTCTTCACAGTTTTGAGCAGCTGGCTGTCCTTGTAGAGAGGGATCCAGAATTGAACAAAGCATTCAAGAACTTGCAAAGAAGGCTGCAGAGCCTTCTGGGTAGCTCTTGATGGAAGAGTTGTTGGGTCCTGGTTTCTAGAGTTGCATGTGTGTGAGCATTTCTGTCCTTCAGTATTTCAGTACAGAGCATATATTTTGACTCTTGCTTATTAGTCTTCTTAAACTTTCTTTACAGTGAAATCAGCGATAGCAACAAAGGACACAAAATGTTGGAGAAAATGGGATGGAAAAAGGGGGAAGGTCTGGGCAAGGATGGCAGCGGTATGAAGGACCCAGTAAGTGTCTCTGGTTTTTGCTTAGAGTATAAAGAAATAGAAATGTGTTTGCAAGTGGAAAATGTGTAATTATAAGCCATGATTCACTTTAAACATTTCAGAAGTCTTAGTGGGAGGGGAATAATCTCAGTAGGACTAACCTCAGATCAGTTTTATCAGTGAAGTAGTCTGAAGTTTTTCAATGGTTTCATCGCAGTAGAAACTGACAGTAATATTCACGGTTGTTAGGAAACAACGGGGGATGAGAGATACTGGATTAACAATCTCCAATTTGAGTACAAAGTCTGGAGGAAAATTGAGTCTGTGTAAGTGATGTGAGTTCAAGAGTGGTAGAATTCTTTCTGTCTGGAAGTTACGTAGCACAAAAATCAAACTAGACAGGAAGCCAATGAGAGGAAAAAATGGCTAAAGCTACAAATATCTAGATTACAGATTGTGATTTAACACTTCAACAGTACTTTAGATGTTTGTTTATGATCTAGGTAAATTAGTATTATTATACTTCAAGTATTTAGAATACATAACAGTTATAACGATCTTTAATGTATTTGACAGATCCAGCTTCAGTTACATAAGACTCATGCAGGTTTGGGTACAAGTAGACCAACCTCAATTGAAGATATTCAGATCATCCCAAGCAAGAATAAGAAGAACTGGGATAAAGCAAGAGAAAGGTTTGCTGAAAACTTTCAAGAACCTAAATCACAAAAAGATACACCTAAGAATACACCTTGGGTTAGGGGGACTGCAGAGTGAAGTATCTGGTTCCACACCAGAGTGGGTAATACCTGTGTGTAAATAGTTGGGAGAGAATTTATTTTTATTCTTTTTTTCTTTTGCTAAAGCAGAGTTTTGGTGATATGTAAAATACAGTTGTGGAAAAAAAAATATGCAAGATTAACTTGAGTATGTTGATTAGTTTTCTGTAGTCTTCATGCTTTTATAAAAACACATTTTTAATAAATGAATGAAACATAGGGGATATTCAACTTTAAAGTACTTGAAGATGAATCTTATTATGAGCAGGAAGTTTCTTCAATTCAGTTTTTACTGCAGATGTTCGTAGAAGGTCAAAACATCTGTTACGTTTAAATACAATGCTTTAACTTTCAAACAGTGTTTTAAAAGGAAGCTGAAGCAAACACTCCTTAACCTCACCAAGCCCAGTGAACAGAATGTTGTATTGCCTTTTCATCTCTTGTATGTTTATTCACGACTGTCATGAAACTGCTCAGCAAGAAGTACATCACTCATAAGTTCATGCAGTCCACTACTAGCCACGTCTCAGCTTACCTTCGGTGGAAAAAAATAGTTTTTTAATGATCCATTGGTACTGTTTAGAAATAAATACAGTATTCCATGAAATAAACAACAAACATTGGTGAAGAAAACAGTGTTCAGAGGACAGGACAGCTTGTAGCAGAAATTTTCTTCTGTGAAGAATTTGTTTGAAACTTGCTTAGTAAATCTGTATCATGCCTTTTAAAACAGGAGGTATGTTTAGAAAACTGCTGTCTGTGTGTATTATTTATTAACTTCTTGTTCTGATGCATCCATTGCTGGCAATGGAGTTCTGTCAGAAAAGAAAGCAACAACAACCGACTCATCTTTGGTGGGAAAAGGATTGCCAAAATGAAGCTAACAGCTTGGTATTTATTCACTGTTCTAAACATAATAAATTATTATAAATTTAAAGCAGTGTGCTTCTTGATGCTCTTGTACATATGCAGGATATGAGAGCTCTTCTACAATGAGAACTAACCTATTTTTAGTCATATTACGATTCTGATACTTGTACAAGAGGAACTTGTAGACTCATCATCCTACTGGATCGTGCAGGTTGCTATCAAGCACCATTGAGTAAAACCAGGACAGTTTACTAGCTACTTATATTACTATATCCTCAGACTCTAATAAAACAACATATTCATTCCGTGTTATTTAAATCACTAAAGCACACTTTTTTTAGAATAACTTGACAGTTAGTGATTTAGCTGCAAGCATTCCGAAAGCCTGTTCATTAAAGTCAGTTCACCACTTGCTTTTTTTTTTTTATTAAGTAGCTGTTGTTTCATAGCTGTAGCTAAAATTGTGAATTACTTTGCCATTATATTAACAACTTCACATTTTCAGAGGACACCTAGCTGAGGAAAATGTGGTTCTATATTAAATACTTATTCAGTGATTTTTAGTTTACTGTCTTCAAAAAAAAAAAAAAAAAAGAAAAAGAAAAAAAAAGTTGATCTCTATGGTTCTTATATCAGACTAAAAATTTAGGTCTGAAAAGGACATATTTTGTGGGTACTCCAGCATGACCCTTACCTTTCCTCCCCCTTCCACAGTTACTCAAGTCACAACTCTGGGAAAAGCCACTCACTGTTTTATTGTTGCTAAGCAAAATACAATGTTAAAATACATTTGAGTTTGCATCCTGTAGAGGTTTTGTAGTCTGAGTTAATTCCTTCAGTGACGTGCACAGCCTCCCAGTCCAGCACTTCATACATATCTGCTTTTGGTAGAGCAGCAGCTTCCTTTTTCAGCAAATAATTCTGCATAAGAGGTTGAAGCTTAGTCTCAGTTTAGTACTGGCATGACAAATCCCATTATCTCTTGGTGCTGCCTGAGAAAACAGGAAAAACAGTTCCATTAATACTCAGAAAAAAGTGGAAAATAAGGTATGACTAATCCTCGTGAAGCAGTTGTGTAGCTTTATTGAGTAGAAAGACAAGCACTGAACTAAGTAAGGCCCTTATCCCCCACTTGAGTCACCCCTTAGTAAGGAGGGTTAGATGTCTTTCGTGGCATGCAAGCCTTATGTGCAAATGCAGTTTCGCTTTCCCTCATGTCAGGAGGGAAACATGAGTTGCGGTTGCACTGTTTTAATTTCGGAGGCCATAACCAGTAAGATACAGCATCAAGTTAAGCTGTCCTACCTTCTCAGTCCTCCAGACATCCTGTCAGCTCTTCCAACTTACTCTGAAGTCATCACACAGGCAAAAACTACTTTTCTGCATGACTAGAGTCAAAAGCTTTCAGTTTGCTGCGTATACAGAGAATATTGCCAGTGTGGGGTTTTTTTTGTATTAAAACCATTAAGAACAGTTATAGCTTTATATAAACAAAATAGCTTATGCAGACCTAACAGGGAATTCTGCAAAGTGCCAGCTTTCCAGGCATACTTTGGAATCTAAAACAGACTTAAGAGCGTTACATTCCTATCTTTAGTGCCGAACACCTCAGCAGTCGAGTCAAAACACCGAGCACGTCCATCGCTAAACGAAAGCTACCATCAGAACAGCGACTCTGAAGGAAGGCTCTGAGGAAGGCCTGGACCCGCTGGGCCGCGGTCGCTGCCGCGCTGTTCCTGCGGGTTGGTCAGCCCCTCCCGCCGTAGCCTCCGGCCCCGGGCCACGAGGAGCCGCGCTGCAGGCCGCGCCGCGGGCCGCCCTTACCTCCTAGCCCCGCCGCAGCCATCTTGCCCATCGACCCTGCGCGGGGGAGGTCGAAGCAGCGGCGCGGGCCGCGGGTTCACCCTGCTTGTTTAAGGGCTGCTGAGGCGGTGGGCTGCGGAGCCTCACCGCCAGGCCTCTGAGGCAGCGGCCACGAGAAGGGGAACAGGAAGGGGAAGAGGGAGGAGGAGGAGCCGAAGGCGGAGAGCCGCGGTTTCACTCTAGGCGTGCTGTACTGCAGCCTGAGGGAGCCGGGCTCGGCTGGAGAGGGGGAAGGCGGCAGCGTCAGGTGCACGCAGCCGCTGAAGGATACACGACTCACAGATGTTGTGCGAAAAATATGCATCTAGGAGAGTTTTTGAGCATTTAGGATCAAAAATTATCCTGAGAAAAATGGGTGGAGTCCCAGGAAGCATTCTGAGAGAAACGACAGGCAGCAGCCAGCGCAGCCAAGTGGGGGGCAGGAACAGAAGCCACCTCAGCTGCATCTCTAACAAAATAAATAAATAAATAAAATCAAGCGGCTTGTTAAGTAAAGCTTTGATGCTTGACTTACTGCTGTCACACTGGTCACTGGGCTTGGTTTTTCAGCCTTCCAACTTATTTTGTTAAGTGATGTAATACAACAGGACAGAATTAGGCTCTAAGATGTCCAGTGATTTTAAATGAAGCTTGCGGGGTATCAGTACTATAAGAACAGTTCCTTAACTCCAGACCACACCTGGAGTCCTGTGTCCAGTACAAGGAAGACATGGACGTATTGAAAGCAGGTGAGGAAGGGACTGAAGCATCTCTTCTGTGTGGAAAGGCTGAGGGAACTGGGACTGTTGAGCCTGAAAAAGATGAAGCTTGGAGATTTCTCTTTGGCAGTCCCAGTTATGGGTAAAACAGACTGGGAGAAGAGCTCATTGAGAGCAGCCCTGTGGAGAAGGACCCAGGGGTTCTGATGGATAAAATGCTGGACTTCAGCCAGCAGTGCCTGCGAGCAGTAGCCTGGGCTGCATTAAAACAGGGATAGCCAGAAGGGAGAGGGAGGTGATTGCCCCCTTCTACTCTGCCTTTGTAAGAACGCATCTGGAGTACTGCATCCAGACCTGGGACCCCAATGCGGCAGGGATGCGGAGCTGTTGGAGTGAGTCCAAAGGAGGACCACAAAGATCATCATCAGAGGGATGGAGTACTTCTCCTAAGAAGAAAGGTTGAGGCAGTTGGGCTTGTTTAGCTTGGAGAAGAGAAGGCTCCAGGGAAATCGCACAGCTGCCTTCCAGCACTTGAAGGTAATTTACCAGAAGGAGGCGGATCAACATTTTACATGGTCTGATAGGGACAGGACAAGGGGGAATGGCTTTAAACTACAAGAAGGGAGGCTTAGGTTAGATATTAGGGAGAAATGTTTTACTCAGAGGGTGGTGAGGTACAGGAACAGGCTGCTCAGAGGATCAGTGCCTCTCTGGAGGCATTCAAAACCATGCATGGTGGGGCCCTGGGCAGCCTGGCCTGGTGTGTGACATCCCCACCCATGTTAGGGGTTTGGAACTGGGTGAGCCTTAAGGTCCCTTCCAACCCAAGACATTCTATGGTTGTCGATAAATATCTGAAAGGAGGGTGCAAAGGGGATGTAGCTAGTTTATTCTCAGTGGTGCCATGTGCCAGGACGGGAGGTAGTAGGCAAGAACTTGAACACAGGAGGTTTCCTTTGAACACCAGGAAGCATTTCTGTGCTGTGCTGGTGATGCAGCACTGGTACATGTTTCCCAGAGGCTGTTCCTTTGAACAAAACTGCCTGGGTGTGAGCCTGGGCACCCTACTCTGGGTGTCTCTGCTTGAGTAGGGATTGGATCAGATGGACCCAGGGATCCATGCCAACCTCAGCCATTCTGGGACTCCTTTTGGCTCTTTATTTTCTCAGTGGGAAAAATAATGCTTCTTTAATCACAGAATGTGCCACAAAGAGCTGATTTGTGTTTAGACACAGGATGTCTGGAGGCCATGGACATATCTGGAGAGGCACTGAGAACTCTTGAACTCAGGATATCAAGAAAAATATCTTAAATTAGAATGGTCAGTTGGAGACTTAGAGATAACCTGCCATCCAGCCTAATCTATGCTAGAGGAACTCCTGCTTGTTGAGGTAAGGATTCATGACGCACAAGAGGGCAAGTGTGAAAAGTTTGAATGATAAACAGGAATTTTAGAAAGTACAGAAGTTGTTGTTCTTTAGTGTAAAAGCCAGCCTTAAGATTCGAAAGGTCAGTACAAAACCCCAGCAGACCTTCCCCAAAGCAGTTTGTGCCACCACTGAGGCAAAGCATGCTCTTCCAGGTCAGGAAGACCTGTGTTCCTCTGCACAGAATAACAAAGAAATGATCAGCTAAAGGAAAAAATAAGTGCAATGCACAGTGCATAAGTAAGTTGCACAGCAGAGGGCAGATCTGACTTTTTAAAATATTGTCACGTACTTCTGTAAAGAGCAGTTCTCCATCCCACGATGTGCAAACTCCTGGTGTTATCAGACTTTGCTCCAAGGCAAGTCAGAATGGGATCATCTACCTGTAGGCAATTGCCAAGTGTGATGAAGGTACACTGATCCTTTGCAAAGGCAGTGTCAGGGAAGATAGCAGTGAGGTGATTCAGTCATGTTTTGTGCTCAGTGATTCTGAAAAGACTTCAGAGTCATGCCAACGAAGAGGAGTCTTTGTCATGTCTGCTGTGGGAAAGCAGATGTTCTGGCTTGGTGGTTTATTTGATAATAAAGAGTTCCTAACCTTTCTGCAGAGGAAGTCTGTGGGATGTGAAAATGATAAACAAGAAGCAGTAGAGTCCTAATGCTTGATCTGATTGAAGACAAAATGAATCATAGCCCCTGTCTGGCTTTTTGGAAGTTATTCAAAGCACTCTCTGAGAAGGTGAGTGTAGTTGGGATGTTTTGCAGAAATATTATTTCTTTGAGGCTGTTATTCCATTTTTCAGTTTACCATATGGATGGTTCATTTTAGGCATCTTCTGTTTTTGTAGAAAAAAGACCCATCTTGGAAATTGTTCACAGTAAGCATCAAGAGGAAAACTGTGAGTACTTTAAAATAATTTTATGCCAGTATATGTTTTTTTCTCAAATTTTGGATATATTTTTGAAGAATATTTTTTTTATTATTTTTGAAGGTTATCTGTTTTGATGAATTTGCAATACTTCTATTTTTAGAGTGCAGAAATATCTAGTGTATGTTTTGACTTGACTGATACGTGTAAAAGATGAATGGGATCTTCAGCTTTATCTGCTTTCTCAAGTGTCCGTACGTGTGGTGCCCTACAGAAACCTTGCCATGGGGTTGCACTGAGTTATTCAAGGGACAGAGGAAGACTGCAAAAATATGATGTGAGCTTCACCTGTTTCTTAGCTGTCCTGTGACCTATATTCAGGGAAGTTTTTGTTTTTCCCTAGACGCTGCTAACACCTGGCAATGGTGATGTCGCAAATCCCAGTATTCAACACTAAAACTAATGAAGTGTTTAATCCTAGATAAATCACCTCAGTCACCACAAATAAGGATTAGGAAGGTTTAACTGAGCATAAGGCTAATTTTAAAAAATGCTGGAGTAGATGCACTGTCAGGAGACCTTAAATTTCCAGATCTCAGTACACTCGAAGAGGCCTCCTGTAACAGCTGGCGGGCTTATTAATGCTGCCACAACTGATTTAGGTAAATAATTGTTTTCTCGTGGGATTTTAACTAATGAGTCATGTCATTTTGTTCACCTCAGTTTTTATTTGTTTTGCTTTGAAAGGGAGAAGCTTTTGTTATGCTGGCATGGATAAGGACATTGTGTCTGGGTTTGGAAGCTGGATAAAACAGTTGATAGAATCTGACCTACAAGGGTGGGAGTCTCAACTGGGAAGTATCCTTGTCTTCAGAGAACACATGCTAACACTCTTCAGATAATGATCCTGCCCACAGTGCTCATAGCCCAGTGACAGTAAATGGATAATGGAGTGAATGGATGTCAGTACAGAAACCTACACATACACATGCCCTAACTCTTAGTACTCTCCAAGTAGAAACAGATCTTTTTTTTTGTCAGACATCAGAACAGCTGCAGAAACCCAGATGTGTTCTTCTTTCCCAGCACCACTTCTTGCCTATCTGTCTGTGCAGCATCACAGCAATTAGCTGAGAAAGATCTTTCCCGTTGTCATTCATTTAGGATCACCTAAATGAAGTGTTTACCCCCTGCTTGTATTCTGCAGTTTGGATGACAGCTGCACTGATAGTTGGTGTGATCGTAGTGTCAGCCAAATTGCAGCAGTATTGTAAATATCAAAATGCCTGCTTATTTTCAAAACACTATACATTTCGTATTGTGCTTTTCTTATCTGGATAATTATATGGTTTGAGTTCCTTCACCCGCTGTTAGAAATAGCACAGAACCTTAAAGTCTGTTGCTCTGACAGCTGCAGTCTTGTGATTTTTTACTGGTTTCAGCTAGAGTAACTGTAGCTCACTATTAGCAGTAATTTTAAAAAGCATATTTTGAACTTAGAGCAAAAATCATTTTCTACAAAGTGAAGATAGCGCCAGACTTTCATACTGGTGTTTTTTACCAGCTACTTGCTGCTTCCAGTTTCTGTTGGTTACATAAGAATATAAAATAACCTAATTGATGCCTGCATATATTTTTTTTTCTTTTATTTTTTATGACAGTTTCTCACCTAAGTTCAGTGCAGTTACTTGGAATTGACAGTAGTGTTAATAAGAAAAGTGTGTCTCAAGCTCTAAATACTTGGAACAATATGATACTTGAATCACATACAAAATCAGTATGATTGTTGACATTGCACTCAGGCCCTTGGGTGTAACAAAGAATGACAGTTGCCCAAACATTTATCAGGATTCCGGCTACACAATGCTTAACTGCATGATACTAACAGTGTTCTTTCAGTGGAGTTTTCTTGCTTTATAATTTAATGTATAATTGTATTCTCGTGTTCTATGCACTTCCAGGACTCCTGTACAGCTTTCAGAGCACAGGAATTAATATGCTTAGCACACAAGCAATCAAATCAGTGGTTTTACCATCCCATTTTGCCACTCACAACTCCTCTTCACACCTTCTGATCAGCCCCAGAAGTCCCACGCTCTTCCTTTGACCGTCCCTTCTTCTCACCAGTAAGATTCCCCTGTTCTTTGCTCTGCAGTCTGCACTACAGCAGTACAAGTGGTAACTCTTAACAGTAAATCTGATAATGTTGTAGCATATGGTACCGACAACTGAATCTTTTTTTTTATTATTTCAAGGTGAAGGAATGAAACACCTAATGTTTTCAAGAGCTGTTCATTGCTTAATCACCACATTTTAAGTGCTTTGATGTTAAAAGCAAAAATTCCAAAGCTCTGATCTGAATGTGACCAGTGTCTAATGTATTGCAGTCATGGAAGTAGAAAGCGAAGATCTTAACAACCTTGGGCTGTTCAAATTTCAAAGAGAGATTTGCAGCCCACATAGAAGTATTTTGAGTTGATAACATTGTGATTTAACTACTGTGTGGCTAAACTGTCCCTTTCTGATGGCTGAATTTCCCCTGTATTTCATATTGTTGCATCTTGTCAAAATCAGTGGTGCTTTGGCTGACATGTTATTGCTGGATTCGTCTAGGGCAGCAAGATTATTACAGGAGTGCAAAATGCAGAGATCGCTTTATCTGCAGCGTGGTAAGGTAAATGCAGATTGTAATCAGAGCAACTGCAGAACAATATACCTGCACAGCATCTCCCAGGGATTGACCTGACATGGGCTGTTACAGAGAGTTGAGTCAGGAGCACACTGAAGGGGTGCAAGCAATCTGTTCTCACCAGTTAAGTGGCTACAACACCCTTCATAACTGCAGTGGCAGCTGGAAGTGCAGCTGCTTGTCTAGTAGAAGGTCAGCAGCAAAAAACCTGGTTTTCCTCAGGTTAGAAGAGAGGCCTACACATTCCTGCCCTCAACTTAGCAAAGTTGTTGGTTCACTCAGGTGGGGTTCACCTTATGGGTTAGGTAAATTTCAGGCCAGATCATATCTTGAAGTACTCTTTAGGCTAAATGGTAAATTTTGAAACACTTGTTGCTTTCTTCACATTTCACTTTATAGTGTTGTTAATACTTCTCTCGGGCTCTGCCAGTAAAACCATTTGCAAAGGCTAGAGATGCTTTTACTTTGCTGAAGACTTTTTCAAATTTAAATAAATTCATACAATTTTATTTGCCTTCCATACCGTGCATCCTAATGGAGACAGACTCCCTGTTTTGCTTTTCATCTCTTTGCACTCCATGAGGATAAGGAGAATTTACTAGGAAAATTATTTTTTTTAAATGATTTTTCTAATTTATCTCCAGTTATTATGTTTTCCATTTCTTCTCTGACTTCTCATCTGTCTGAGTTCTTGGCCCCAGTTTCCTGCTGAGTAGTGCTGACTCTTGTATAGCATACATTCTTCCTGCCAAAACAGAGCTAGAATGGTGTTTCTCTTCAGTCTTCTCTTTGACTTAAAAATAATTTAAATCCATCTTCATATTTATCTGGAGAGAATTTGTCCAAAGCAGCCTTTCTTCATTCCAAACCTGATATGGAGTTTGATCTAACAACCTCATTTAAGTACTTTACGTATTACTGAGAAATAACAGCCTACTAAGTGAGCACTCATCTATAATATGTTAATCCTTTTATACATGCTTATTTGCACATCTAAAAACTGAAAGAAACTTTAAGCTAATGTAAACCAGCATATCCCTAACTATGTAGTTTTATACCATCTGTTCTGTTTCCTAAGCCACTTTTTCCTGTAGGCAGTCTTGTCTCTGACAACATAGATTTATATCAGCATTGCTCAGGCTGGAAAAGTTGAACAAATTTATCTCCTAATAAAGTTGCTAAGACTGCTGTTGCCGAGGTCCTCCATGAACCTAATGTCCCATCAGTTTATGGAAAACTGGGAGGAAGGGGATTAGGAGAAATGGTTTTGCACCTGAGTTAGCCTGAAATCCATTGCTTCTGAACGACCTGGGAGGACACGCTAATCTGGGTTAGCTAGAGCACTCTAAGTTTATATGCAGACTGTATCTTGATACGAATGGCATATTTCAGTGTAAGTTTGTGCTTGCGTGACATAATTAAAAATGAGCTGGAACTAAAGAAAGACTGATTTTCAGTGGCATTTTTTGCTGAATCAGCTACATCAAGTTTAAAATCAGACTTTGAAAGAAGCCCCATTGACTCTGCATGCAGACAAGCCTTTGAGCTTAAATTTGTATGGTGTAAAATCTAAAGAATACAAAGGTAATCATTGTTCACCTCCCAGCTTTGATCCATATCTCTTTATTTCTTCACTTGTTATTTTCTGCTGGATCCATGAGGTCATCACAGTAGTCCTGCTGTGACTTCAGTAGTGATTTTGTGGAAAAGTCATCTGTGGTGAAAATACTGAGTCTAATTTTGTTAACAACATGGTGAAAGGCAGGCAGATCTCTACCTGGACAGTGCTGATCTGTTAGAAGTGCTGCTTTCCTTACTTGGGACTCATTTCAGTCTCAAGCCTATTTGCCTTAGTGACATGCCATCAACGCTCCCACATACTCTGAGGAAAATTTTACACTTGCAGCTGCACACTGATGATTGCCCCCTTCACTTCCTCTCCCCTAGTTCATTAACATGCATGTCTTCTCTTATTAGTGTTCATCATTATGTGAACAGCTGGTAACTGTTCTGTTTTCCTTCTCTTCAAAAAGAGAGCTTCACAGCCATGAGGAAAATTAGTAGTAGGTAAGAGCAATTTTTAATACTGACTCCAGGTTCATTAATTTTTTCATTATCGTTATCATCATCATGATGCCAAGGGTGGGAAGGCAGGCTATGGGCCCAATTCTTCTGGTGCTTGGAGGGAGAGAAAGTCTTCTGAAGGTAACAGGGCTGCAGATGAAAATTCAGAGTAAGTATGAATCAGGGTCTGATCCACATTTTTTCATGGCTGCCTTTAAAATAGGAGCATTTTCTCTTCCAAATTCCATTAAATGTAATGAAGAGTTTTTTTCATTGCTGTTGTTTCCTTGCATTTTTCAGATACATACTTCATCAGAGTTTTGACTTACCACTGTGACTCTGTGTCTTACTGTCAAGGTAAGAATTATTTCTCTCACTCATGTAAAGAGAAGATGAAGTTGGAGATAATTGGAAACCAGACATATTTCCTAGTTCCCCAACTTCTGCTTTTCCCTCAGAATATGTCTGGTTAAGATGGAATATGCATTTTCAGGGGATCATGACTGTATTTAAGCTGTGGGCTGTGAATACTCATGTTGCAAGACACTGTGAAATGTCTGAAACATCCCAGAATATAGATCTCCACCATCCAGGTAGAAGACAGTTTTGGAGTAGTATTTCACCTTGCTCTTTTTATTACTTAGGACATCAGTTTTCCAGCATGCCTTTCATCCAAGATGTAAGATGTACTCACTTTTCCTTTCTTAAGTAATAAACCTGAGAACTTATTCATTTTCCATTGGAATCAACAGCAACATGCTCATTTTATTCTGGTGTGGGAAACTCAATTACATAAGATGTGTTAGCCTTGGACTGCTTTCCATGCTACCTGTGGGAGGAGGCAAGAGCCCTGAAACTGTGGACACAACCCACTGAGGGCAAGAGATATCTTCAGCTACGTAATTTAGCTGAGGTGTGTATCCACATACATGACCTCACGCAGCATAGTAGCCCTTGGGGATATAGTGTGACACAGCAACCTTTCACCTTATGAAATGACCAATTTATTTTTTTTTAATTATTATTATTACAAGCCAAATCTGGTCACTTGGCAAGCCAGGTACCAAAGACAGATAGCTTCAGAAAGTCTTACCAGTGCTTCTGGCATCACAGAGCCAAGGCTCTGCTGTAGTATTGATTTGATGATTCAGTGTGCTAAGCCTTCCCATAGTTACAGATATTTCTCCTTCAAGCTCTTCTCTACATACAGGCTTGTGCAGCCACAGATTATCTTGCCTGTCCATGAGGCAAGAGATATTTCTTTTCTGCAGAAATATTGTCAAAAAGCTGTGATCAACAGCTGACCAGTCTCCAATCCTTTTCCATATTAAATAAAAGGGCAAAATACAGAGTGTTATTTTCTTTAAACCAAACAAGTTCTTTGGAATGTATCTGCAGTTAAGTAGAAACATGCGTGATAAGTAGGCGTGATAAGAACTGGAACTCAATTGGATTGACTTGGAACTGATCATTCCCCCTGCATCTTTGTTCTCTATTAGTTATACTGTCTTGTTTTTCGTTTGACTTTAATCTCCCATTCCAAAGAAAATTAATTTAAAGCAAATTTATGGGATGCTCTGAAAAGAATGGAAGTCTTAAGTAGTTGGATGACAAGAAAATTTAGGAAATGATGGGGGCACAACATTGGGAAAAAAATAGCAATATATATATACATTTTGAATGTTGAGTTCCTTCCCTGTTTTCCAAATAGAATTTCACATACAGCAATTAGTTGTACAAAGAAAGCCAGCCAGACACTACATCTGCTTATTTATTCCCTGTGGGATCAGATTTTTCTCTCCAGAGATATTTATTGCCTATTGCCACTAGAGGGTGCTCAGATTTAGTATTACCAGGAATTTATAAAAAAGTTTCTCTTGAAATTTCTTCTCACTGCAGCCGTAATTCTTATATTCCTAATTGCTCTGTCTGGCCTGTTTGTTTGCTTGTTTTCCTCCCCTTTATTTATTTATTTTATTTAGAACTACTGCAAACTGAGAAACTCCTTCTGAATGAGTTAGTTCATAATCGTGATGCTATTTTAATGGCATTTTTCAGCGCAGCACAAATACTCTCCCTTCGTCTCTCATCACATCGCAGCCAAACCTACCACACTACACTGAAGCTAGCATTAAACAACAGCTTTCAGGTGATTAAAATAGATGTGGTAGAATCCAGGAATCCAGGACTGTAAGCAAACCTTGGCTCACTCCCTCCTCCATCCTCTCCTGAAACTAAGGATATTTGTGTGTTCCAGGTTTACCAACACCTATTTCCCATGCAAGGAGATGCTCCATGTCCTAAAATTACTCATTCTGTCACCCATACTAGAAAGCCTAGGCAAATACACAGCACTTGTATGAATCTCAGGCATTATGCATGTCACAACTCTTACAGTAAATACACTTCACTGTGCTGTGTAATATATGTGAAAGCCTTTGTGATGACTCAAAAAAACTTGCACATAAGACCTCGAGGGGCAAGGAGGGGAAATTCTTAATCAGGAAGGCACAGTACCTAGTAATTAACTCCTAACTTGGTTTTAGTTGTGGAACTGCACACACCTACCTCTACAGTATACTACAAAACACCAAGAACATATTTTTCTGTTTCTTTTCCAGGCTTTCAAGACAGGCCAAGACATGGAAAAGAATAATTATTTAATTAAAGGTACATTTGTGCCATTAGAATCATAGAATGTGTTGGACTGAAGTGGGCCTCAGATATCACTCACGTCCAATCCCCTGCTGTGGGCAGAGCTCCCTTCCAGCAGCAGATCAGGTGTCTCAGCTCCAGATCCAACCTGGTCTTGAATTCCTCCAGGGATGGGGCACCTACAGCTTCTCTGAGTAACCTGTTCCAGCACCTCACCATCTTCTTAGAAGAGAACATCCTGCTAATATTTAATCTAAGTATGTTCTCTTCTAGTTTGAAAACATTCTCTCTTGTCCTATCACTATCAGATCATGTAGGAGTAAAAGGTTCTGTCTTTTTATATGCTTGCTTTAAGTACTGAAAGGCTACAGTGAGGCCTTCCTGGAGCTGTCTCTTTTCCAGGATGAATAAACCCAGCTCCTTCAGCCATTCCTCATAGGAGAGGTGCTCCTGCCATGATGATCACAGGAAGAGGCAGAACTGTTAGGATCATCTCTCTCTCTTCGTTAAATTGATCTTAACTTTCCTTTATTTAGAGTCATACTTCAGATTGTGCTCAAGTGACTGAGCAGTCTCTGGTAGGTTGGGAGTGACAACATAATCAAAGTGCAATTTGATGGAATAGAGAGAAGGAAGATGTTAGAAGCCTGACTTAATTACAAATAATAATAATAATAATAATAAGTAGAGTTAAAAACATAGTCTAAAACTTTAGAGATGAAAAAAGGTTAAATAAATGAATTCAGTAGTTTGAAGGTTAGTTACTGCAGAGGAGAAGTTTGTTCAGCCTGGAAGACGGAGGTATATTCCTGTAGACAGGTAGGGAAAAGGTTAAAATTTGTACAAGAGAAACTGCTTGTAAAGAGAAAAGGAAAATGAAATGGGGAGAGAATTATTGGGGTGAATGTGCAAGTTTTAGGGGCAAACTAAGGCAGGACGCTTTTTTTCCTTCTGCAAAAGGGAACCCCTATTTTCAATGAAAACTAACTGGTACTGTTGTAAGTCCAAGGCAGCATGATTTTTCCTGGAGTATGTTTCCTTCTTTAGCAGAAGTTGTGTTATTCGTTATCATCTGAAATTAAACAATGGAAGAATTATCATTCTCATACAATCCTGTACAAAACCAAGTATGTCATTTTAAAGGTCAGGTTTTAAAATGGATTTGAATTTGCTTTATTGTAATAAGCCTGGAAATGTTGCACACAGTCGTTTCTGACTGCAAATAAATAGTATTTTGCTTTCCTGGACTGTGGCTGAAGGAAATCTGGGTCAGCAAACAAGCTGCAAATGGTGTTGTGTGCTGAAATAGAGAATGAAAAAAGAGCATTCATTTTTTCACACTTGCAATTAACTGCATTTTCTAAAAGGTGTTTTCCAGACATCAGTAGAATGGTCCTATGACCCATGATTTCATGTCTTCACTCTATTACCAGAAGAGCCATTTGTGAAGAAGTTATAACTTTCATACCCTTTATCCTTACATCAGAATGAAGCCTTCATGCAATTCCGATTTTTAAATAAAAGAAAGGTATTGCTGCTTTTCTAGGCTAGACACTGTAGAATGCTGCTACTTCAGTCTTCATAATTGTTCAGGAACTACTGTGTTCATGGAGGTACTTTACATGACTGCAAAGACTTGAAAAAAAATCAGGATATAGTTCTGTGTGATGAGCTGCGAAATGATTTCTTAGAGCTTTAACACTGGAGAGATTACAAAAACACCTGTTAAATATTTTTATCCCAGCAGGTGCAGAAGTATTCATTTGTAAACATCACATTAACACTATTTTGCACAGGCACGTCGTCTTTTGTCCCATAACACCAATGAGCTATACAGATAATAACACTTTGTGAGGCCAGTATTTGTCATAGCTGCCTTAGCCCTGTGCTTTTCCATTCAGTCATGAGCGCTGCAGATAGTACACAGTCTGTTGTGCAAACTTTATATTTGGTTGCACAGTCATATATCCTGTGATGTAATCATGCTTGACAAAGCATTGCCACATATCCCTACTGATATAAAATTGAGGGAATCATGTTTGTGTGTTTAACGCATTCACCTGACCATTTATAGGCAGAAAATGATTTTTGATACCTCTTCCCTTTACGTCCTTGCTGAGTAACCATAGAGTCATAGAATAGCTTAGGTTGGAAGGGACCTTAATATTTACCTGGTTTCAATACCCTTGCCATGGGCAAGGTTGCCATACACTAGACCAGGCTGCCCAGCATCGCACCTAACCTGGCCTTCAATTCCTCCAGGGACAGAGTATCCACAGCTTCTACAGGCAACCTGTTCCAGTGCCTCAGCACTCTTTGAAATGAGAGTGTCCTCCAAATATCTAACCTAAATATATACTCTTTTAGTTTAAAAACATTCACCTTTATTATAGAATTATATAATGGCTCAGGGTGGAAGGGACCATTAAGATCACCTAGTTCCAACCCCCTGCCATAGGCAGGAACACCTCCCTTTAGACCATACTGCTCAAAGACCCACCCAGCCTGGCCTTGAATGCTTCCAGGCAGGGGGCATCCAGAGCCTCACTGGGCAACATGTTTGAGTGTCTCACCATTCTCTCAGTAAGAATTTCTTCCTGGTATCTAATCAATATCATCAATCCATGCACTCTGACTCCCAGCATTCCTGCTTGCCTTCCTTTTTTCTCAGGATACAATGCTTCTGGGCTTTGAGAAGATGGTCCTTGAAAACTGACCAGCTTCCTTGGGCCCCTCTTCCCTCCAGGGCTTTATCCCATGTCACTCTACCAAGCTGATCCCTGAAGAGTTCATAGTCTGCTCTCCTGAAGTCCAGAGCAGCAAGCTTGCTGTGCACGCTCTTTGATTCCCTGAGGATCTGAACTTTACCATTTTGTGGTCACTGCAGTCAAGTCTGCCTTTGAGATTGACATTACTCAGCAACCTCGTTGGGAGGACAAGGTCCAGCATAGCACCTTTTTTGTGGGTTCCTGTACCAAGTGGAAGAGGAAGTTATTATCAACACATTCCAGGAAATGCATTGATTTCTGGTGGTGTGCTGTGCTGTATTGGGGTGGTTGAAGTCCCTTATGAGGACTATGTTTTGTGAACATGAAGCTGCTCCTATCTCTTTCTAGAGGGCCAATATTGTATTGTATTGAGCTTCACCTGGGTGTGAGTGATGAACTAGAGGAAAACTTGTAGGTAAGAACAACAGAGTGGGCTAACATAGGTGACACAGTTGTGGGTATGTACTACAGGCCACCTGATGAGGAAGAGATGATGAGGTCTTCTACAAACAGCTGGAAGTAGTCACACAGTCCTGGGCACTGGTTCTTATGGGAGACTTCAACCATCCTGATATTCGTTGGATAAGCAACACACATGGCAGCTCCTGCAATGTCTTGAAGATAACTTTCTGATGCAGGTGGTGGAGGAGCTGATGAGGAGGGGTGTTCTACTTGACATTGTTCTTGCTAACAAAGAAGGACTGGTTGGGGATGAGAAGATGGGGCAGACTGGGATTCAGTGATCATGAGATGGTGGAGTTCAAGATTTTGTGTGGAAAAAGCAAAGCAAGAAGTAGGAATGCTACCCTGGACTTCAGGAGAGCCAACTTTGACTTCTTCAAAGACCTACTTGGAGGTATCTCAGAGGCTAGAGCTTTAGAAGGTTGACACTTAAACACCACTTCTTCCAAGGTCTAGATCGGTTATCAGGGATAGATTTTGAATGCCTTCTTCTCTTCAGTCCTTAAGAAAGGAGGAGTTCCTGTTAGTTGAGGAGGACCTGGTCAGTGAACTTCCAGTCAAAATAAACACACACAGATCCATGGGCCTCAATGGGATGCACCTATATGTGGTGAGGGAGCTGGCAGAGGTGATTGCTGAAATGCTCTCTATCATGTTTGAAAAATCTTGGCAAATAGGAAATGTGCCTGAAGGCTGGAGGATGGCCAGTGTCATACCAGTCTTCAAAAAGGGCAAGAAGTAGGATCTGGGAAATTACAGGCCAGCTAGTGTCACTTCTGTCCTTGGAAAGGTGATGGAACAACTTGTTCTGGATATTCTTTCCAAGAAATTGGAAGAGAAGAAGGTTACCAGGAGTAGTCAGCATGGATTCACCAAGAAGAAATCAAGTTTGGCCAACCTGATAGCCTTCTGTGATGTCATCACTGTCTGGGTAGATGCAAGAAGAGCAGAGGATGTTGTGTACCTTGACTTCAGAGAAGTGTTTGACTCTGCCTCCCACAACATCCTCGTTATGAAACTTAAAGCAGGATAGATGAATGGACAGCAAGGTGGATTGAGAACTGGATGACTGGTAGTGCTCAGAGGGATGTCATCAGTGGCACAAGATGGTTGGAGGCCTGTAACTAGCAGTGCTCTCCTAGAGCTGGTGCTGGGTCCAGTCTTATCCAGCCTCTTTGTTAACAACCCGGATGAAGGGATAGAGTCCACCCTCAGCAAGTTTGCTTTTGTTACAAAGCTGGGAGGAGTGTCTATCTCACTGGAAAGCTGTGCTGCCATTCAATAAGACCTGGACAGACTGGAGAGCTGGGCAGGGAGTAACCAGATGAGGTTTAACAAGAGCAAGTGTAAAGTCTTGCACCTGGGGAGGAATAACCACATGCATCAGTACAGGTTAGGGGGTGACCTAAAAGGAGCTCTGCAGAGAAGGACCTGGGGTTGTGGTGGAAAACAGGTTGGCCAGTGGTGTACCCTCTTGGCCAAGAAGGCCACTGGTATCCTGGGGTGCATTAAAAAGAGGGTAGCCAGCAAGTTGAGGAAGGTAATCCTATCCCTCTACTCTGCCCTTGTCAGGCCACATTTAGAATACTGTGTTGAGTTCTGGCTCCCCAGTTCAAAAACAGGGATCTCAGAGGAGGGCCACAGGGATAAGGGGCCTGGAGCATCTCCTGTATGGGGAAAGGCTGAGTAACCTGGATCTGTTCAGCCTGGAAAAAAAGGAGACTGGGGGAGATCTGATTAATGTTTATAAACATCTGAAGACAGGTGGGAGGGAAATGGCTGAGGCCAGGCTCTTCTCAGTGGTGCACAGAGACAGGACAAGGAGTAGTAGACTAAAACCTGAGCATAGGAAGTTCCACTCAAACTTGCAGAAGAAATTCTTCATGGTAAGGGAGATGGAGCACTGAAATAGGTGTCAAGAGAAGCTGTGAAGTCTTCTGCTATTCAAGACTCATTTGGCTATAGTGTGACCTATTGTAGGGAACCTGCTTTATTAGGGGGGTGGACTCAATCATCTCTCATCTCTTGTGGTCTCTTCCAACCCCTGAAATTCTGTGATTCTCTGAGATAATTTCTCCAGTACCTCCATATTCTCCACATCTATTGTGCCATTTCTTCCTTCCCATACATCAGAGGGTGTACACTCTCTTTTGCCCTTCTTTTCTGACTGAAGTACTGTGGAGTTCCTTCTTGTTATTTTTCATATTCTTTGCCAAAGTTCAGTTCCATCTTTGCCTTGGCTTTCCTGATCTCATATCTATATGTCTGGATAGCACCCCTGTTTTCTTCCCACACTACACATCCCACCCTCCACTGCCAGTGCATGTCCTTCTTATCCCTCATTTTCACCACCATGCTCTTGTTCAGCCATGACTGTTTCTGTGAGCAGAGTTCTGCCAAGTATTGTGGCTCTTGAAAGCCACGTTTGCGTCTTTCGAGGGAATCAGGTATCTCTCATAAGCCTAGAATCTGCCAAAATGAATAGAAGAGGAATTTTCTTGTGATGCCTAAAATGAATGCTCTTAAAATAATGTGATAGTAAAATATATGTCAGTTGATATTCAACAGCAAATCTCAGTGCCAAAAGGTGATATTTGTTTGTGGGGCAGACAGCAAAAAGAGTAGAGAATCATTACTTGAACTGTTTTCTCTAGCAACTTGAGCAGTGTTTCTCATGTACTGCCTGATATACCTCATGAGGTGTACATTCCATACTGGAGTATATGAATGGCTGTGAATGACTGAGCATCACTTAATTCTGCCATAGGGGCTCATTGAGCTAAGCATTTCTGCTCTTATAGTTCTTCTCAGTGTAGCATGGGATGTGGTGATCAGGGACACGATTTAGTGGAGGGCTGCTAGAGTTAAGGTAGTATGGTCAGGTTGTGGTTGTACTCGATGATCTTTAAGGTCTTTTCCAACTTGAGCAATTCTATGATCCTATGATTCTATGATTGTATTCTCTTCCAATTTGCTGTAAGTCTATAGAGAATTGATTCCCTTGATGAGTGTTTGCTTTTTGTAATGATTACAGCTTCCTGGCTTGTAGTTTACAGATTTTCTTATGCTGGAGTGCTTTTATACTCCATTACTTTTGATTTACCTGGCAAGGACGTACAAGATACCAGTCACACTTTCAGTTGAGAACACAATAAATTGATTGTCTACCAACCAAATGAGCCACTCCAAGGCAATAAAAGACACTACTGTACATTTCAGCTTATCAACTGTATAGCTGACTTAAGATATTATGGCATTGACAAATATCACAAATATCACACTGTAAAAAATTAATTAGGATGAATTAAAAGCAACTCAAGTAACTGATACTCTTTGAAGTCTATAGACAGCAAGAAGATTAATGCAGGATCCTGCAGCCTTTCCCTCACACTAATTGTCCCAGTAAAGCCAAAAGGCCATTAGAACTATCTGAAGCCTGATGGAAAGTCTTTGAACTGAGAACTCTCATTCTCAATAGAACAGAAGTCTCTTCATGCCGCTCTCTTGTTTCTGCATGCCAGAGTCAAGAATGGGACTGTGAGCAATTCAGCTGCTTAGTGCTTTTTTTGTTGTTTGTTGTTGTTGTTTGCTTGTTTTTTTTGTTCAAGAAGTTCACAGAGATAAGTGCAGATGATATGTGCAGGTGGAACAGGATTAGGGGAACAGCTTGGAAATGCAGTGTAAAACCAAGAGCCAGGCACCTAAAATGCTGCATAAAGCCCACTGCTCCTTCAGCTTCATCTGCGCCTTTATATGGAGCGGCAGTTAATTGTTTGGGAATGCAAATTTATTGCTATTGTTCTTGTTGCTATTGTTGTTATTAATTATTATTACTACTATTATTGAATGACGCTTGCTTCTCTGAAGAATGGTTCTTTCTTAGCTAGTGACAAAAGCAATGGTTTTTTGAGTATGCATCACATGACATCTCTGTCAGGCAGTGTTGTATTCACCCAGCTGTGTTCTGCCAGAGTATTGTTAGATATTTGCCACAGCTTCCAATGACAATCTTCAATGATTTGTCTCTGTTTGCCCTTGTGACTACCTAAAAACCTGAGGAGAGATTAATACAAAGTCTGTGTTCAAGCACCAAATGAGAGAGAAATCAAACAAAACAAAACCAACACAACAACAACAACAACAAAACAGCAAGGATGCAACAGTGTTTTGTGCTCTAGTTTAGCTTACAGTCTTGTAATCTGTGGTTTTTTTATATTAATATTGGAGCTTACACGTAGATTATGGATGTTCATAAATATTGTTCATTTTAAACAGCTGATTTTGAATGACTTATCTATTGATATCTAGCAATAATTTCAAGGCTGACCAAACAAAAATAAAAATAGTTTTTTGCTAAAGAACACAGAAATCCTACTTCTACCTAAGAGATAGGAATTAAATTAGTGAAGGAAACTGATGTCAGGGAAGTAAGGGAGGACTTATTCAGTAGGGACGGGTCAATCTGCAAGACCAAGAATCTTTTGTACTTTGCTAAATCCAAACAAATGGTCAAGCACAAACTTAGTCTGAGCTCTGTAGTCTGCTTGAGCCCAAAGCCTCAGAGCCAGTGCAGTGAGCATTTTGCTTGCTCAGGAAACGTGAGCTCTGTTGCTATCACGGCACAGGAATTTTGTTCAGGCAAAAAGGATGTGCTACAGAAAATGCATACAAGGAAACAGTCAAATAACTACTTTCTTACTATTGGCATAAGTGTAATAACTTCTCAGAAATGGGCTCCTCACAAACTAGTTTGTGGAAGAGATTAATTTTAATGGCAGATTTATGCAAAGGAAATCAAGAGGGCAAAATGTTAAGAACATAACTGGCTGGTGTGGAGGAAGGAGGGAAACAGAAAGAAACAAGGGACTTCTAGAGTGATAAAAATGTTGAAGATTACCTTCTTGATAGTAACAGAAGAAAGTCCCAAAGAAATTAATATGAAAATGCAGCCCAATGGAGACTTGAAGTCTGTGTACATTACCCACTAGGAGGCACAGTGTTTGCATACTAGAATTTAAAGTTATTACTCAGGACACTAGAGTGTACTTACAATGCTCTCAGAACACAGCAGAGGCAAATTAAGAGAGATGAAATGGATTAATAAAAACGCAAATAAAAAGGCTGTAAAGTTCAAATGAAGGGCCTAATTCCATTCCTATTAAAATATAAACAGCCACATTCCCTTTAAGTCCAGTAGGATTAGTATACTGAGCCTGAATTAGAGTCCATACTGCATCCTAAAATCTATACGTGTGGAAAATGTAATGAAAAAGCAGACAATTAACTTTTTATTTTACTTCTAGATCTAAAAGGAGATTAGGGAGAGTAATGGACTACATTTGGGCTGCTCCTCCAGAAACAAAGATTTAGTTACTTTTTGTCTCCTGTATCACTGACATTAGTGCCAGCAGCCCAGACTCAAGTCACAGGTGAATAAAAGGCAAGTGGAGCTGTGCTTGTGCTCTTTGTTTGTTCACAAAAACCTGTGCTGACAGAACAGCTGATGGAGGATAGCATCCTCCATTGAGAGTGCACCCCAAGTGCCATTTGCCTGCCACATACCAAGCATGGTTGTTAGGAACAGGGCTAATTTTGCTGTGTTTCCAGTGTCAGCTTCTCAGTGCTTGCCTGGAATTGACACTGGCTGTTCTCAGCATTCCTCTGGCAAGCCCTGAAAAACCACGTCAGCTGGAAAGTGCAAGGAGAAATGCAGGGAAGATCTGAGTGGAAGCTGCAAAAGATCTCTGCAGCTGTGTCTAAACCTTCACCTCTGTGAGCACTTCCAGACCCTGTGTCCAGATAAGCGCTGTGCCCTCATCCTGATGTGTTCCTTAGGTAAGGTCTGAGCACATTCCTGCCCTTCTCTTATCTTCCTGTGTCTTAGCTGGAAAGGCAACTTGGCTGTACAGAATGGCCAGAGCAAAAGGCATCCTTTGGTTAGTTCTTGACCTGTTCGCCTGAGGAAGCCAGGGTACCAAGGCAGGCTGCGACTCTTGCTGCAGCACTGCTAGTGTGAGCGTCCTTTGAAATAACTAGGCAAAGCTGACTCTGGGGTTTGCAGTTAAAGGCTGATTTACACCAGTTTATACCTCCTTTGAGACTGACCTGTGCTACAGGCCCAGATGTCTGAGAATATGGCTAATACCAAACCTGTCCAACACTCTTGATTGCTCTGAGAAAACAGAAGGGACATGCACTCCCAGACAACAGCTCTTGCGTATGTATGGCCACCTGACCTCCAGTTGAGTACATTTCAGTGTATGTTCTCTCTGGGATTGCTGGGGAGCTTCAGCAGAATTGTGCTTGTTGACGGTGTTTCTTCTCCTGAGGAAGCAGAGCAGCTCTACACATCCCTGGCCTCAGTCTGACACAACTTGCTGACCCATAATGTTTCTGCTGCTTCTCTGAAGAACTGATTTTATGTACAGGTTTAGTGCTCTTAACTTATTTTGTGACATGGCTTGTTTTGTAGGTCTTTGGATAAGCAGTTACCATGACGTAACCACTGTTTGTTCCACAGCTCCCAGTCATCTTCACTGCTGCTTTATTTTTGTGACATTCAGGGGCTCTCCTCTGCCTTGTATGCAAAACTTTGACTCTTTTGGTGTAGGGATTGTTTTGTTTTGTTTTTTGTTTTGTTTGCTGAGCATCTTGTGCAGCTCACTTGCTGGCACTGGGTTTCACTATGGAGCAATGACAGTATCAACCACAGCAATGAAGTACCAAGAATCAGCAAAACTCCAAAATGGAAATCAGCAACATACTGCTTTTGAATCTTAAAGGAGAAAGCAACAACGTGAGAAAGTTAAGTCCAGTCAAGCCCAAAGGTATCATTCCCAAGGCAATGCATTCTACCAGCATGGCGCTTGTTGCAAACTAGACTATCACAAAGATGAAAATACAGCATATCTTGGGTCACATCTCTGACGTCTGTGATTTGCCCAAGGTCAGGGTAACGCTACCCTCTCTTAACCCCAGGTTGTTTGTTCTCCCTCTCTTTGATTGAGGGGCTGGATTTTACCTTAGATATCTCTGGACACAAGCGGTCTGCTCCATGGATGGGTTTACCCTCTCGAGGGGCTGTAAGGGTTTGCCTTTTTCCAAAGGCTACATAACTACTAGCAAACTGAAGCAAACTCAGCTCCTGATTCATTTTACTTTCCCCATTCTAAACGTTCCCATTCGGGTCAGGAAACGAACAGAACGGCACGGGCTGGAGGCTCGGGGCAGCCGGCATCACCTCCATCCCGTGGGAGCGGCGGGGGCTCCGCAGCCCGGCCCCGGGGTGGTGCCGGCGGTGGGTCCCGCCCCGCTCACCTGTGAAGGTTGGCCGGCCGCGCTGCTCCCGCTCCAGCTCCAGCCCGTTCCTCGGAGGATGAACGCATCGAAGCTGCCGGCCGAGCCTGGCAGAAAGGTGAGAAGGGGCTCTCTCCCTAGGGAAGGGCTGGTTGGGGCCGGCGGGCAGAGGCCAGGTGGGTCTTCTGCGCCTGGGGAGCTGGGAGGTCAGAGCTGGCCGGGACCGGAGCCTGGTTGCAGCGGATCCAGGTGGAGGTCTGTCTGCCTGCTGCTGCTGAAGCCTGGGCCCGTCCAGCGCAGCTCAGGTCGCCGGGAGTTGTGCTCAGCGGTGCACCGTGCGTAGAGCCAAATGCATTAAGCACCCGAGCGGTATTTGCTGTGCAAATATTCCCATGCAACAATAAACCGATGGGGAACAGTTGTTACTGAAGTTGTAGCAAGCGAATAACAAGCTGATGAAGAGGAAATGACCGGTGAAGTGTTGCTTGGGGATTTTTGTTGGTGCTGTGGGTTGCTCTTTTTGACTCTGAGTGTTGTGAAGTAGGTGGTTCACTCCTGCTCAGAAGCAAACCAAAGAGCTTGATGGAGAGCAGGAGACGTTTAGGCTTTGTAAATGTGATGTGATCGTTGTTGCCCTACACATTTTGCTTTTAACTGCTGGCATCTGACCAGCATCCTGCCAAGAGTTCTGCTCATTGAGGGGATTAACATTAGCACATAACGGCAGTGCTAGTGACCAAAGCATGTGTCTGTGTTTCTGTACATTAACTCTTCCTCTTCAGAGCCAAAGGGTATCTGTGTCTCTCAAGAATGTGCTATCTGATCAGTGCTGTGCTAGCCCTTTTTAGGGAAAACAACTGCAGGTGTCTCTCCTGGAGGGAATCTCTGCATCCCAGAGTACTCTGAGGCAGCCTCTGGCTTGGGCTTCTGCCCATCAGCACCAATGTGCAAAAGCTCAGGACTGCACGTTTACCTGCCCCAGGGGAGAGAAACAGCTGCAGACACAGGAGTGCAGCCCTGCCTCACTCCTGCAGGTAGAGCTGGAGGTGAAGAGCAAAGGAGGGCCCCTGCCTTTCTGCAGTCTGCCAAGCATTTCTTACACCAACACAGGCTGCTAGTGGAAGGGCAAATGCTCTAGGGTCCCTCTTCAACCCTGCTTGGTTGAGCAGGATTTGGTACTGGGCTTCTCTGTGACTCAGTCTTTCCACTTGCAAAATATCCATAGGGCAAAGTATTCTGTGTACTTATGGTGAAAGCTGAGATAGCTGCTGTTGTTCAAGCCAGTCAAATATGCCTGTGAAAGAAGACCACTTTTGCTCAAAAGTTTCATGATGTGATCATCCCAGCAAAACTATTCAGTTTGAGCAGTATCTGCCCCAAATCATCTTATTGTAGTGTGATATTTATTCATTAGCACTCATAGAATTTAGTATACAAACACAGAATTTAGTATGCGAACACATAAAACACATAATAAATTACAAAATAAAAATAAATAGCCACAACATTACTTATCAAAGTTATGAAATAGAGGAGTTTTGAGCAGAGAGAAGAAATACAGGACTTGATTTTACTTTCTAGCTGAACTGGAGGAAACTATTTGCCTTCAGTAGGTTACTCTTGTTTACACTGGTGTGAGAATTGTCATATAGCTGTGGGCTGAAAGATAAAATTCTGCTCTTCCTCAGGCAGCAGAAATAACCCTCACTCTTGTATTTAACATCTTCCTTTTTTTCCAAGCCATGTCATTTCTTGTGTTGTCGATGAGTAAAAGCATGAGGTAAGCATCTGATAATTTGTTATTACAGAGCTGCATTTTTTCTTGGTTCGGTTTGGTCAGCTGTTGTTTTGTTTTCTTTTCAACAAAATAGAGGCATGCATAGAAGGCTTTCATTCTAGCTGCCGTGATTATTTTTTCCTTGTATCTGTTTTGAGTTACAAACACAGCATGTGGTCTGACTAATTTAAATTAATATTTAGGTATTTACTTTGCTCCCATTTGGGTGTGCATGTTAGTTTTTAGTGTAGTTTTGAGATCCATTGGACCAGTATGAAAAGGCTGAGAAACTGTTGAGCCTCCTCAGAGCCTTGTAAATTCTTTTTAGATATACAAGCTTATTTGTACCTTCTTAAACTGGTTTCACTGCAAAAGAACCATGAACAGAGGTAACTGTCTTCAAACTCTGGCTGTAAAGTACCGGATTTTATGTAAAATGTGACCTCCAAAGTTCTATGTTCTTACTGCAATGAACTCAGATTTGCAGATGTTACTTCCAATAGCACCAACATAAGCTTACCAATCTATTTGTAGCAGGGGCTTAATATTGAGAGTGAAGCCTGTGACTGGATTTGGAAGGGATGCAAAGTTCAGAGGAGGGGAATTGCAGGTGTAAATGCCACAGTGTGTGTATCTCTTGCTTTTTACTGGAAAAATAGACAAGGTTACACAGATGTTCTGCTGACGTCTTCCAGAATCACTCATACACTTAAAGTCACTGTGCTGAAATTAGTCCTGTAAGAAACTGGTTTCCTGTACAGTGTAAAATTTCTTGTATGTTTGCAATTAAAGCCAGTGCAGGATCTTTAATAGTGGAGAAGTGGGTGCATATGCCTATCTTCCAGTGGCTGGATGCTCTGGCTGAATGCTGAGGCCATATGAAATACACAATTCTGTGGGCAGAATCTGCATCACTGCCCTACCTCCTGTAGTTCCCTGGTTGAATGAGCACATGTTATTTAGAGTAAAATCTTCCATGTTAGTGGCCATAAGTCGGGATAAGTAAGCCATAAGACATGGTACAAGGATGTATGTATGCGCATTACATGTTCCCTCTCTGCCCTGATCAATAAATCTATGTCTGTCTTCTCACAGGCAAGATGCAGCAAGAGCACTGATATTAGAAGAGAATCTTTAACACGCCATTTATTCTCCTGTTCTAGCTGCAGACAGTCATCCCATTCCTCTGCATCCACTTACTTCGCCTCACTCTCTGCTCATACTGGTCATCACTTACATGTTCCATTCCTCAAAGTTCCTCCTGCTGTCAGACAAAGCAGCCGCTCTCCTTTCTGCTGCCTTTTGGTTGTCCGTGCAGTTTTCTATCTTGCATTGTTCCCTTCTCCCAAGCATTCTAGCACTCTGCACAGGCAGTTTTGTTCCTTTGGTGGCGATCCTTTCCCATTAGCAAATGATCAGTAGAACAGAACAGGGAGAGCTACTCAACAGCTGCATTTAGTCAAAATTTTCCAGAGATGTGACTTAAACTCTATTCGTACCATTAAATCTCTGACAGGTATCGTGCCCAAACAAGGGAAGCCCACATGAGAACAGGCAGGTGCCTGCAGTGCCGTCTAGAATAAATAGCAAAATTGTAACAGCTCAGTAAGAACAATATATGAATGCTGAGCACCAGGAAGCTATGGAAAGCAAAGTATTCCCTGACTAGTGAAATAACACCAGATCTGTTTGAATAAATGGACTGCAAATAGCTGAGAACATAATCTAGGATGTGACGTGACATCTTCAAAGTCAAAATAGAGTTTATCCCCACATTCTTTTTTTATTAACTAAGTCTCAACCTAAACAGTCAACAACTGTTTGGGGTCTTTTTGGGACACTTCATTTACAATGCATGCGTGGATTTCATGTGGAACGATCCTGGTTCTTTTCTAAATCTCTAGTGTGGCCCACAGCAAGAAATTCAGATGCTTCCACTAGAACCCCAAGATCCTTTTCCTCCATGCAGCTTTCCAGCCACTCTGCCACAAACCTGTAGCAATGAGTGGGGTTTTTGTGACCTCTGGCCTCAGCCCACCAATCCTGCCTATGGAATTTTACAGGACATGTTCATCTGTATGTGCAGGACATGAGCCATAACTTTGTGAACTTAGGCAACAAGTGGGGAAAAGACTACTGAGAGAAATGTGATTGCTAGGGCCAGGACAGACGGGCTCTCTTCGGAAAGCCATAATTTGTCCTATAGGATGGTAATCTCAGACTGGTTCTTGATGAATGACTGAATGTCTGTATTGACACAGTGACCCGTGGAATGGACTGGCACAAGCATCAAGTAGTCTCCTTATGCTGATGCATTTTGCCTGTGAAGCCGTCACTCCTGTAGTAATGAGTGAACTGGTCTCTGATCAGCACAAGACTGCTTTTGGTGCACCAGGAAGTGAAAGGAAATGCTCAGAGCGTGTTGTTTGGCATCACAGTACTTAGACCAATCATTCTTCATGTTTCTAGTGTATTTACAATGGTTATTAAAAATTGGAGGGGGGAAGAGTGACCAAACATCAAGTGATGCTCCAGGGAATGGAAAGATGTATACAGACATACTGTTTGGTAACTGGATGTTGGGTAAACCTGGTGTTAGACAGTAAGCATAGAGACTGGATGACAGTATTGGTTCTTGAAGGATTTAACAGGTGCCATGGGAAGCAGAGGAGTTTAAACTAAAATGTAGAAAAGACTTAAGAACCGTAGTTAGCTTTCACCATCTGTGACACTTCACCACAGAAAGCCAAGGAGGTGTGCAGATCCCTATTGGACTCAGCCTGATGGTCCCTCTAGGACTGGATGCAGGGGCTGGTACTTACTGCATGTACAAGCTGAAGATGCAGGAGCAGCTCTGAGCCCGGATTGAAAGGCAGCATTCATAGCTGTTGAGCAGTCCTGGCCTTCTTCCTACACCTGCAGTAGATGCTGTGTGGCTCCAAAGTCGTACCTGCAGTCCCACAGAATAACTGACGCTCACTTACCAATGGCTAAGAGAAGTAAGCGCGGTCGGGTTTTTCTGCAGGAGCACTTTGGAGAGAGCTTTAGCAAACAAAGCAATTGACAGAACGGGGCCGAGAGGACCGGACGGGGCCGAGAGAGAGCTGAGAGCGGTGGGGCGGCCCCAGAGGGGAGGGTGCGGCGGTCTCGCTCCGCCGGGCGGGCGCGGCGACGGCCAGGAGGCGTTGCGGGCGAGGTGGGCGCCGTACGAGCGGAGCGGCCGGGGCAGAGCTGCAGGCTGGGCGGCGGCGGGGGGTGGTGCCACGGGCAGCGCGGCGGAGGGTGGCGGCCCCGCAGCCCCGGCGGGCGGCAGGTGGGAGCGGGCCGCGGCCGGCAGTGAGCGGAGCGGGGCGGGGGAGGGATGGGCTGCGCGCCCAGCATCCACGTCTCGCAGAGCGGCGTGATTTACTGCCGGGACTCGGACGAGTCCAATTCCCCCCACCAGACCACCACCATCTCGCAGGGTGCCGCCACCCTGCACGGCCTCTTCGTCAAGAGCGACGCGGCCGACTCCATCCCCGCCGTCCTCGCCTACCAGAGCCGGCAGCCGCCGCCCTGCTCCGGCCCCCGCCGCAGGGAGCCCAGGGCGCCGCGCTGCTGCGGCATCGAGGCGGAGACCCAGACCAGCAGCGCCAGCCTCAAGGTGAGCGCCGAGCGGAGCGCGGTGGGAGAGCCGCCCCGGCGCTCGGGTGCAGCTGGCCCCGCTGACTCACCGCTCCCTGCCCTCCTGCAGAACCCCAGGGCTGGGAGCTGTGCGGTCGGATGGGAAGGGCTGCTCCCGGCGCTGCAGTGGGTGGCGGGGAGCGGGCGTCCGGGAGAGGTCCGCGGGTTGCTTCTCCTTAGAGAAACGCGCCTCCTGGATGCTGAGCTCTTCCCTTCCTCTGTCGGTCAGAATGAGCTGATGCCGTCCTTATCCGCACGGCCGGCAGCCGCAGGGCTCCGGCAGCGGGCAGACAGCGGCCGTCTGTCGGCTCCACTGCGAGCCGGCGGGGCTGAGGCAGCGGTGAGCGGACGGTCAAAGGGCTGCTCCGGGATGGTGATCGGACGGCCAAGGGGCTGCTCCGGGATGCTGCGCTGACTGACTCACCGCGTGCTGCCAGCGTCGTGGGCACTGTTATCTCTGCGAGGGTTCTGTTTTGCAGCATCGTCCCGCTCCAAAACTTGCTCACAAAACAAGCGGTGTGGTGATCCCAGCGGCACCCCGGGGTGCTCCTCCTCACTCGTATTAATAAAGCCAGGTATCGTGCCGTAAAGTCATTCTCTGGGATTAAGCAGATGCTAGTACTCGGTTATAATTAAGAAATTAGGAGATTAGGTAAGCTTAAAATATACTCTGTAATTAAAAATATAAATCAGAAAACATCTGATGAAAACATAGGTTAGGTCACAGAAGAAAGAAGAACGACCAGAACAACTGAACCCACTTCAACGCATGAAGTAAAACTATTACATCTGTTGATTTTTTTCCACTCAGAGAGGGGTGCTTCTCGAGATAAACTACAGCTTTTCAAGATGCAGAATAAAATAATTGCAGAGAGTAGAAATTATTGCACAGTTCTTTGCGTTGAAATCTGGAAGGAGGTTCTGAAAGTGGTAATACCATTTTTTGTTCTTAGGGGTTGTTTATACTTTGTTTACATTTTTTACTGTTACACCATGTGCTCTTGTAAGCAAATGTACTTGTCAGCTTTCTGGTTGTCAGAAGGGAACGTATTTCACATGTCTCTGAGCTTTGTAATTGGCATCCAAATGTCATGGCTTCAGTGCTTTGCACAAGCGTGGGGACCCATGCTCAGGGAGATGGTGCTGTTCAACTAAGAGCTGCTCCAATGATGCAGTGGAAACGTTTCCATCTTACATGAATTAAGATCTGTCAAATATTCTGCACCATTTTAAAACCAAGTCAGAGCTCCCCATTTCTGCCACCACTCCTCCCACTATTTCCTCTGGGACAGTATGTTCTTTTGTGACCAAAATGAGGTCCGAATATTACAGAACTATCACAGAGGCAAAGTAATATTTGGTATCTGGCTGTAAAAAACCAAAAGAGCATGGAACTACAGTTCTTCAATTAGATAACAAAATGTACTAACATTTGAAGAAGTTTTCTTTATTTTGATAGGGATCATGTGTCTAGCAATACCTGAGGGCTTCAGCTGCTACAGAGCTTGGTTGGTTTTCTCTGAACTGAAAAACTGCCATCCTTTTCCCATGTTTCATTCTTAATGATTCCATGATTTATGTATTAGCTATGGCCAACTGATAATCATGATGTACATGAAGCCACTGCACACAGTAGATGTAGTCTTCTGTGATGAGTTGACTGCAATACCAAATCCTACTTGCAAACGATGCAAACAGTATCATGGTGGTAAACTATTAACATCTCAAACCTTTCATTGGCTTTTACAAAGACAGGATGCACTTAGTTTGCTCAATTGAAGGCTAGTATGAGATGATAGTGAATAGCTGTTGCTTGATCCATTGCCTAAATAGCACCAGTTTTGAAATGCAACAATACCAGCTGTTCAGCAGGAAGAGGCTTCTTGGATTTCTTTGGTGATTTGAAAAGATAATTAAGTATTTTCACTGTGAACAAAGAATGCAAATGCATATTTTTATTATGGCCAGTACAGATCCTGAGCGAAAGTATATGTGTAGAGGGACGCTTCTTGCACACTGTGGTTCTTAAGCATTGGCCAGAGGACTACAAGAACAAACAAGCTTCACAGCTCTTATCACTAAAGCATAGCAACAAATGGGAAAGCATAACAAACAAACAACTCCACGGACTTCAATTGATTGATTACTTTATCCTCTTCTTGAAATGACAGAAAGCTTCTTTGTGGAAGAGACAAATGTGTTTATGCACCTTCCATGGAAGTCAGTTGCAGTGGAAATAGCTTTTGACAATTTTCAGGCATTTCCATATAAAAACCAAAGCAAAGCTCAGGAATAGAAAGAAATGAAATGGACCAGTATCTCTAATATTGTTTCATGAGAGGAGATCTTGTTGCTCTCTTCCAGTATAGGAAAGGTGCTTACAGCGAGAGCGGGGTTGGTCTCACTGGTGACAGGTGACAGGACCAGGGGAAATGGCCTCAAGTTACTCCAGGGTAAGTTTAGGTTGGATGTCAGGAAACACTTCTTTACAGAAAGGGTTGTTAAGCACTGGAATAGGCTCCCCAGGGAGGTGGTTGAGTCACCATCCCTGGATGTGTTTAAGATCATTTGAATGTGGTGCTCAGGAACATGATTTAGCGGAGGGTTGTTAGTGTTAGGGTACTGTGGTTAGGTTGTGGTTGGACTTGATGATCTTTAAGGTCTTTTCCAATTGAGCAATTCTATGATTCTATGTTAAGCTCTGATGTGGAAACACTGAGGAGATAATCCTCAATGTATCAAACGCATAGCTTTTCTGATTTACTTATCAGAAATGATGCAGCTGTCGATTACAAGTCTGAGGACTTCAAAGTGCTATGGAGAACAGTGAGAAACTCCGGTACTGGCAGAGCTATCCCAAGGTCCACAGGCCCTGGTGGAATGCAGCCATATGTACTGCCTTGGTCTAAAGTACATTTCTTCTCTTTAAAGAAGTATTATGTCCAAGACTGCAAAAAGTCTGTACTGTAGTGCTGGTACTTCTTGTTTTGTTTGAACTGTACTACTGTGTAACTACGGGCTGGTAGTACATTCTGTAGTATGTGGGGTTTGTTAGACACAGAGTAAGCTTGAAAAACAAAGCTCTAGACAACACCAGGAGATGCTGTCTTGCTCTGTGACTCAATGTGGCAATCAGTACACAACTTGATTTGACATCCAAGACATCACGGTTCTCTTGAACATAACTGTGGGACTGCAGAGCTGGGAAATGAAAATTAGGGGTGATCCGAGTAGTATTGGTATGTTGGAGCTATGTGACAGTGCAGGCTATTTTCAGTTGAGCTCAGCTGGTCTGTGAGAGGTGCTGGCTGGAATAACTCTTGCCATAAAAAAAAGTTGCTAATTGAGAAGTGCTTTTCTTGGACTAAGCCTAGACTTCTTATAGGAGCACGCTGGAGTGACTTTTGCCAAGATTTGCCACTCCATATCTGACCTTTTCATTCCTCCTTAGCAAGTGCTATAGTTGTAGTCTTACACACTGACAGTGGAAGTGTGTAGACTGAAGAATAAAGAGAACAGTGTCGTCAGAAAATAAGTTGCTTGGCAAAGGAAAAAGAGCAATCTGACAGGTTAGATTTACTTGGCAATGAGTCACGCAACATTCTGGACTTTGAGAACTACTCTAGGTGATAGACATTTCTGTCATTTTATATTTGCCTGTTTTTTGTTCCTTTGTTTCCTTTTTCCTTAGCTGGTATAGGGAATGTGTTGTAAAGCTGTAAGAGATCAATCTGAGTCAATCATTTGGACACCGAATCAACAGTCATCTCCGTATGACTTCACCCCCATAAGTCTTTAAGAGCCCAAAGTATCCAAGTAATAGTAGCACCTGTTTCCTTTGTTGCACTATTTGCTATGTGCAAAATAAGACTCTGAGGCTTTATTGTTTGAGGAGTTTGATTTGGATCACTTGTCAATTTTTATTACGCCATGACAGCACTGAACACAGAGGAGAAGGGTTTCAAACTGACCACACAAGTGAAAGAAATCATGCAAACTGAGACACTACGCAGTGCATCCTGAGAGTAATGCATGTTCTTGGGCTGTAGAAGGTAAACTTGAATCCCCATAGTTGATAATATCTCTCTGTTTCTGTGTGCTTAATAATTACTAGGGTGTCATACAGGAAATGGGTGCATCATTTCCCCTCTTCTCTCCTTGGGGAGATGAATAACCTAGCAAGCTATATCATACTAACAGTGGTGATTGGTTTAGAAAGCGAAGTAAGTTGGCAGCTTTAGGCTGTACAACCAAACCTCACACCTGCTCTGCAGGTACTCTAACCTAGAGCAAAAGTGCCAAACACCTAAAGTAAACCTTTCCTTACAGATGGCTTCTCGACATCCATCATCAGCTTGCCCTATTGCTGTAATGAGTGTCTAGGTATCAGCCTCTCTGCTGTGTTCGATCCTCTTGAGGGATTTTCAGCTTCTCTTTATTTCAGGCAGGCTGCTGTATCTCTTCTGGTTCCGTGAGTGTGAGTGGTCCTAGATCAGGTAGCTGCACACTCAGGGGAATAAGAATTGGTGAGAGGGAGTGGTGAGACAGATGCAACATGGAGCCAGGTGTGAAAAGGGCTTCATTTTCCTCTGATGTCACCTGCGGTGCTGACAGATTTCAGGGTATTTTGTTTTTGTAGACCATTCTCTGCTTGTATCTCCTGGCTACCTGTTGATCTCTTCTCCTTACTAAAGACTCAGCTCTGTCTCAGGCTTATTTAGTGAAGCCCGAAGTGAAGGATGCACATTATAGGTGAAGCTTGTAGGTGTTTCTTTAATGTACGTGTAACTTCTCTGAAATATCCTTTGACGGAGGTTTTATGTACCTGTGTGGTTGCTAGGAGATAGCATGTGAAGTATTTTGTGGTGTAGCAGAGTTTGCCTCTTTTGGGGGATTGTTGTCATGGTAACCAGGCCCAGAATTTTCTGGACTTCAAAATAAGTCAATGGTAGCCAGGTTGTGGCTTCAGAAAATCATCTGTTGCCTTTTCAGATGTATAAATAAACACAGAGTGCATCGTGGTATGCAGCATGTGTGTTTGAAATGCACTGTGTTGTGGTTGAGGGCATACGTTTGCAGCAGCCAGTGCTACACAATGATCTCTTGTGTGTTGCTGTCTCCCTCTGGCCCAGTTTAGGAGCTGCATTTCTAGCCCAGCAAGGCACCTGTCCTGCAGGGCTGCAGCAGCTGGCTGTGCCTCACTGCTCTGTGGGATGGTATTTGGTGGCAGTTCTTACAGGTGATGAAGTACAGTGAGCTCATTCTGTAGGAGCTCTTGCTTCTCCCCACCGCAGTGCTGTGGGCTTCTAGACCTTGAGCCACCTTTGCTTCTGGGTGAGAGAAAGGCACATTATTGTCTCAGAGTGAGACAGAACTCTGCACAGCCTTTTGGAGGCACTACTTAGCACAGGTAACTCTCTTCATATGAGGAAAGCAGCTGTACCAGTATGAGAGATTTGTTGTTCCCTCACAGGTCAACCATTTGTGTTAACCACTGCTTCAGCCTTCTGCATCCAGTTATCCAGATGTTTCTTTCTCACCCATGCTGTCAGCTGTAAAAGAAAAAAATGCATTAGCGATATTCCTTTATGTTACCTCTTTTTCTGTACTCTGGAAAGCTGATTAAAAAATAAAATAAAATAAAATAAAATACTATGTACATCAACCTACTGGTTTGACCATCAGTCACCAAATATTTCATGTCTTCAATATAGAAGTAGAACTAAGACTTGTTGCAGCTAAAAGGTAGATGCAGTCTCAAGTATTAAACTCTTGATAATAACTTGAGCTATTCCTTTGAAAAATGCAAAACTAATTTTGTAGATTCACAATTTGTTGATTTCTTGCCCTGGATTCCTGTTGCCTCTTAAAAAAAAAAAAAAAAACAGCATTCTTTCTAAAGGGGGTGAGAAAACCAGGCAAGTATCGGTTGGTTTCATAGCATGGAAGAGAGGAGCAGAGGTTGCAGGCCAATGTGACTGCAGCACACCAAATCCCAAGCAGGTCCACAGGGATTCCATAGAACCACCATTTCTTCCTGGTTCCATAGGACTTATAGGGTGTGAACATGACATGTGCATAAATATTACAACATTACATTTAAATGAGAAATCCAAAGAAATGGCTGTTAATTGAGAGACTGTGCATTGGTAGAGTCAGTAATGTCCGCTGTGAGGTGGGAGAATGAGATGAAATGGGCAGAAAGGAGCTTTGCAGCACTGTAACTATTGGAAAATAAGCTATTGAACAGCTATTTATAAGCCTAGGACAAATTGTGCTCTCAGCCAGTTTGCATGTGGAGCTGCAACCTGTTAGATTTAATTACAACATATTTGTTTATTTTTGGAGGAGCCATGTCTGATTTCCTTCTTATTTTACAAACATTTTAATCAAAGTAGTGGTATACTTACCAGTGGCACATGGTCTAGTACTATTAAAAAGTAAGCTTAGTTTAATGTGGATTTGGGCATGAGGCCTATTAAGTTAACTTTGGAGCTGCTTCCAGCACTCCTTTTTCCCTTTCCCTGGAGGTCAACAATTTTGCTACAAGAGCAGCAAAAAGGCTTTTTGTTTCCCGTGTTAACTGGTGTAGATGTCTTCTGGAAGGCACTGTGAACCTGAAAGTTGTCAGCAATCATTCTTGTTTTGTAGTTATGGTTAGTAATCATTGCATCTGATTAAAGACCACGACTCACCAAGCCACTATGGGGCCAGAAAACCAAGGAGTCTCTTTTAGAAGAGCAGAAAAATGGAACTTAAAATTTCCTGTTTATTTTCAAAGTGAAGCAGATTTCTTTTGAAATTCTGTCAGAAACTTTCCTCAGGGTTGGTGATAACATAGCAGTTAGGCTACCTTGTGGAGAACAGATGCGTTCAGTCCTCTGGTTTCAAACAGTGCGTCCCTTGCCTCCTGAAGCTTTGGCAGTAGTGGATTTCTCCTTCTGTATGCCTGAGACAGCTTCCCTGAAATCCACCATTTGCAAAGAATTCTGTCCTGCTTATTCCCTTGTGTCACAAAGGAAAGACTTACCTAAGCAGTTGCTTAATTACCTTGGAAAATAACACAGACTTTCAGGAGAAGGTGTTGTGTTCTATCTCAGAATAAAACTGTTCTCGTGCATTATATAGTTAGGTCTCTGTTTATGCGCTGAACTGTGTTGTGACTCGTGGAACCAGTGAATTGATGGATGCAGGGCATCTTTCTGCATCCTATCTTCATGCTACTTTACCTCACAGAACACAGTGAGGAAAACCACAATGACAACAAGTCTTGGAAGGTCTGGTTTCCTAAGTTCTTGTGGACTTGGTGAGGTGCGGGCTCACAGAGACAGTACTGAGTAGAATAGCCACAGCATCCAGTGAGCACTGCCTTTAGAGAGACTGAAGGACCTGCTTCACTGTCGTTGTTCCGGGGTGGGGTTCATAGAATCACAGAATGGTTTGGGTTGGAAGGGACCTTTAAGATCACTTAGTTCCAACTCATTGCTGCCAGCAGGGACACCTCCCTCTAGACCAGGTTGCTGGTCCCTCTAGACACCATCCACTGGCCTTGAATGCTTCCAGGGAGGGGGTATCCACAGCATCTCTAGGCAACCTGTTTCTGTGTTTCATCACCCTCACAGAAAAGAATTCCTTCCTGATATCTAGTCTAAATTTACCCTCTTTCAGTCCAAAAGCATTTCCTTTCATCCTCTCACTACATACTCTTATGAAATGTCTCTCTCCAGCTTTTCTTCAGGTACTGGTAGGCCACTATAAGGTCTACATGGGGCCTTCTCCAGGCTGAAGAGCCCAACACTCCCAGCCTGTCCTCATAATGGAGGTGCTCCAGCCCTCTGATCATCTTAATGCCCTTCTCTGGGCTCACTCCAACAGCTTCATGTCCTTCTAGTGCTGGGGGCTCCAGAACTGGACACAGTACTCCAGGTAGGATCTCACAGGAGCAAAGTAGTGGGGCAGAATCACCTCCCTAGACCTGCTGGGTTGGAGGCACAGAAAGATCAGCAGAACACTACAGAGCACAAGGATGCTCTGTAGGTGCTTGGAGGAGAGATGGTAAAGGTCTGAGACTGGTTTAAGCCTTTAATACTTTTTTTGCCTGCGTATATAAGAGTAATGACAAATGAGAGATCTCAGGCTGCCCAGACCTCGGAGTTGGAGCATTTGGACTGGGGGAGCACCTACTTTCCATCTGTGATTAAGGAAATTGTAAGGGAAGAGCTGGAATAACTCAGTGTTCTGAACACCACAGAGCCTGAGGGGATTTGCCCCAGGGTACTGAAGGAATTAGTAGATGTTATAGCTGAACCCCTCTTAAGAATTTACTGAAAGTTGTGGGAGTCTGGGAAGGTCCCTGCTGGCTGGAAAGTGGCAAGTATTATACCCAGCTTCAAAAAGGGTGTGAGAGACGACCCAGATAATTACAGACCTATCAGTCCAACTTCTGTCCCTGGAAACGTTATGGAGAAGTTAGTCTTGGAAGATACTGAAAGCCATTCAAAGAACAAAACTATTATCAGGCATAGCCATCATAGGTTAGTGAAGGGAAAACCCTACCTTAGTAATCTGATCTTCTGCAATGAGCCCTCACATACAGTGGATGAAAGGAGGCAGCAGGTGTATTCTTTCTGGATTTTAGTAAGGCCTTTGATGCGTCCCTCACAGTCTCCTTCTGGACAGACTGTCCCACTGTGAGATAAAGAAGTTCATGCTGCCTTGGGTGATAAAGTGTCTCAGTGGCAGAGCACAAAGGGCTGTAGTGAATGAGGCTACGTCTGGTTGGCTGACAGTCACCAGCTGTGTGTGGTGTCCATTCTAAGGCCAGTCCTGTTGCACATTTCACTGCACTGTTTCACATTTCTCCTGCACAGATCACTGATCTGTGTGCAGGAGTGCAATGTACCCTCAGTGATGACACTGAACTGGAAGGGGCTGTTGCCTGTAGGGAGGAGAAGCCTTGTAGAGATATCTAGAGATGTTGAGCATTGAATAATCATCATGAGCATGAAATTCAACAAAGAAAAATGCTGGATGCTGCACCTGGGTCAGAGTGATGCTGTACACAGGCACAAATGGGAGTCAAATGGAGAGCAGCTTAGCAGGAAGGGACCTGGGGCTGCTGGTGCCAGCAGCTCAGCCTGAGCCAGCAGTGTGCCCTGGCAGCCAAGGGGCAAGCCATGTCTTGGAGCACATTAAAACAGCGCAACCACATGGTCTGAAGAGGTGACTCTCACTGTGTTCAATGTTGGTGCAACCTCACCTTGAATACTGTGTGCAGTTCTGGGCTACACAGGGTGTTAAGGTCCCTGAAAATATCCTGAGGAGGCAATAAAGCTGGTAACTGTATTGGAAAACATGAAATATTTCCTAGTGAGGTAGCTGCGCCACATGGATTTAACATTCAAGAGGCATTTGGACAAGTCCATCAATAAATGCTTTAACTTTTCATTAGCCCTGAAGTGGCCAGGCAGTTGGACTTGATACATTTGAAGGCCACTTCCAGCTGTTTCATTCTGTTCCAGTCCATTCTACGCAAAGCAGGATGTTCAAAAGAAAATCAGTTTATCTACAGCCTAGGTTCAGGAATTTGTGGAAGGACCATCTCATGCATTTAGATGTAAGCCAGAGGTAGTGGGGCTGAAGAAGCACATGGGAAGGAAAATGTTTTGGGGAAAAGATTTTTCCTGATGTAAGTGATTGCTGCTGTCACCTGGAAGTCCTGAAGATGTGTGAATTTATATATTCTCATACAAATCTTATATCTACGCTACAGGAATGCAGTTTGCAACTCATTGCTGAGAAGTCTGTTTTATGGCAGTCTTCTTGAAAATGCTACTTCTGAAGTTTCCTTGTGGTATTCTTAAGATATTTCTAAAGCCACTCAATTACACATCTGTTTCACTTCAACAGGGAATTCATAGATGAGTTCACTGTTGCCTGAAGTCGCCTGAATAGTCTGTGCTTTTTCTGTCTCTTTGTTTTTCCTCCTCCACAATGATACAGGGCTACGAAATCCACCTCATCTTGTATTTGAGAACAAGACAAAAATATCTAATATTTATCCGCACAAGCTGGAGGCTTCTGATCAGTCTGTTTGGAAGATGTACATTCTGGAAAGTCTTTTTCAAAGTATTTTTTCACTCGAGTACTGCTCCAAGCAAACCATCCTGCTTTACTGTAGTGTCATGATACCTGGGGGAAAAGTGCTGGTAGCTCAATCACTTAAACAGGAAAAGCAGCGTACTGTGAGGTCTTGTTGACCTAAAGAGTGCTTGACAAAAAGGTGAAAAGGAAGGAAAGAAAATAAACAACTCAGGCATAAGGATGAAACCTGTAAATATAGAAATATTTCTGGTACAGCTTTGTGAAATGAGTGTTCTAGCATGAAGGGTTAGCACAACCTTCTAGCTCTGTGGGAATGAATCTGATCTTAGCATCAGCTTTTCTTTTAAAAGAGACTTTGTATTAATGTCACTTTATCTGGTTCAATATTTTCTCTGACGAATTCTGCTCGTTTTACTATGCTGGCCCTTCAGGTGAGCTTGGGAGTGAGCAACAAAACTTGTTTACTGCACCATTAGTGGAACTGTTCTCATTCCAAAAAGATACTCTTTTCTAACAGTTTGATAAATATTAGTAAGGTCACAAGCTGCAGGCACGCAAGATTATGTACCAATTTTAAAGCATACTTAGAATATCATAATTGTAAATTAGATTCTATGCATTATGACTGTGAAATTGTCAGATTTCTGTCAGGCAGGCAGCAAGCTTAGTTGTTTAACTGAAGTACTGAGGTGTGAAGCCAGATGTTTAAGGAAGTGAAATATCTTAACATCAGCAATAAAAATGAAAAAAAAAATAGGGAGCTGACCAACATTACGTTCAACTGTAAAGCAAGAGGATATTGCATGACCTCTAATAAGATCCCTGCAGTGGATTACATCTGTGTGATGCTCTTTGGGTCTTCATTAATTTATGTGAAATGGAGTTCTGTATTTCTCCGTGTTCCTGGATTTTGCCATAATAATTATCAGTTTGCCCAGGCAAATTCTTACAGATTTAAAAGGGGTAAATAAATAAATAATAAATAAATAAAGCAGGTAGCAAGAAACTCTTAAAAATACCCGACACCAACAGTTTTAGCCTTCAGGCTTAAATTTGTTTCTTTCCTACTCTATCAGCTTGGAAGATTCCTTTGTTGTCTCTTTGCAGATACCTGTTAACTAGAACAGCTGATACACATGTAGATCTTTTTTGGCCCTCCGGCATTTCAGTGGCTTAGGGACTATCCATATAGTTCAAAGAGTTCAGTAATGAATCATCTTCAAAGGAGATAATCTTTTTCATGGGTTCCACCAAATTTATACAAGAGGCTATTTTTAGATCAAGGACCTTTTTCTTTCTTTTCTTTTTTTTTTTTTTTTCTTTTTAATTTTACCCTTAGGACTTAAAGACATCTGTGGCCTTGACTAAGATGTGAAAAATCTGCTGTTCTGAAAGTAGGTTCTTCAGGGCCATCCTTTCATGTTCACATTATTGTTATTTTTCGTTTAATTGCTAACAGTCTGCAGATAGCTTAAAATTGTGAGGTGCCCTGTATTTCTGTAGCTTACATGGAAACCAGAGAAGACTGGTTCTCTGTACTCTGAGTGCAGGTATCTGCCTGTGACAGGATGGTACTTAACTACCTTGCTCACGTTTATTCTCTGATATCAGTATATGATGCAGTTTATCTGTCCAAGCCTGAGATACACTTGTGTTTATAACTTGGTGCTTTATGAATACATACAAAACATACAGTTTTGGAATATAGCTTGTTAAGTATTGAGTGAGTAAAGAGTATCTTCAACATCTTGTTTTATGTTTGAATGTAAGTAGCACAGTTGTGCAGGATCTGCTAGGACAAAATGGAGGAGAGTGCAAGCAATTTTCTGTCAGTTGCAAGGTGTTTCATTTGTGTAATCAGTGTTTTGAAAGTACAGTAATGGAAATAGGATCATATAATCATAGAATCCCCAAGGTTGGAAAAGATCTCCAAATCATCCCATCCAACCGCCCACCCATCGCCAATACTTCCTACTAAACCATGTCCCTGAGTGCAATATATAAATGTTTCTTGAGCAACTCCAGGGACAGTCATTCTTGAGGTAAGTCTACCCTTACAAGGTACTGACATCAGGCACTTTTAGGAATAAAGTAGAGCAGTCAACAAGGGGACAAGAGGAAATGACAATGAACTTGAGCATAGGAGGTTTGATGCCAGTATGTAAAGGAACTTCTTCACAGTGAGAGTGACAGAGCACTGGAACAGGGTGCCCATGGAGGTTGTGGATTCTCTTCCTCTGGAGATATTCAAGACCCACCTGGACGTCTACCTGTGCAGCCTGCTGTAGGGAGTCTGCTTTGCAGGGGGGTTGGACTTGAGCATCTCTGGAAATCCCTTCCAACCCCTACAATTCTGTGATTTGTGATTCTGTGTATTTCAAAAGCCTAGGTGAGAGATCAGATTAAATTTCATTGCAGACATCCATTTTTAAGAATGTTTAACAGTTAACAGAGCTAGCTTTCTGGCTGAACACCAGAAAATTAAGAAAACAAATGTGATTGTCTTTTTAAGGTGCTTGCCAAGGAATACTCTAGAATTTTTTGTGTATCAAAAATGGTATATTATTAAAAAGAGAGAGGGGGAGAGAAGAAAGATATTAAACTACAAACCAATGTTCAGTAATGCAACAGTAAAAACTTCCTGCCTTTTTGTACTTTTCTTCCCCAGTGCAGAAATGCGCAATTTGTACACAGAGTGCCAAATTTGAAGTTCACCACATGTTAGGATCCAAATCTTGCTTTCAGAAAGACTCTGCTGGCATCAGTGAGATGAAGACTTGGTCTCTTTTGCAGAGAAGAATATGGCAATGGGTAAAAGGCTATTCAGATTTTCTGAAAATGTCAATGTATTTCACTTCTAGTTCAATGGAAATCAATGAGTGGGCCTTGATATCTTTTTCTTAACTTCATGACTGCCCAAGTCATGGTCCAAAATCACTTACCTCCTACATAGCCCTTATCTGTTTAGCTGTAGCTAGTAGTTGGGTTGGGCAGCGTGGCATCTCCAAATACCTTGTTCCTGATTCTCCCTTGTAAGTCTTCAACATTTGCTGATGAGTAAACGAGGCAGTGGCATGCCATCAGTGCTGAATTCTAGCTTTACACCAGTTGGAGATGTCACCAGTTCACTCATTCCTTCAATACAAGATCACTGAAGAGGATATTCTGCCTTTTTTGTTTGTTTGTTTTTGGTTTGTTTGGGTTTTTTTGGATGGTGGCAGAACCTTTTGTATGTTTGCTTAGTTTATGCTCATCCGCAAGTAGAGTGAGCCATTTTCTGTTATCTGCACTCCAGTTTTTGTGGTTGTTCTTTTATTGTTGTCATTGATCTTGTTTTTTCTTTTCCACTTGACCAATTGCAAAGGTATTTCTGCTGCTGAGAATGGGATCAAAGCTAAATACTTTTAAATGTGCAAGCTTCTTGGTTTTTTCTGGTCACAGTTCACATTCTGTGTCTACTCACTGCCAAGCCTTTGCAGTTATTCACTGATGATCAGTTACTCTCTCACTCTCGAGGAGAGGAATTCTGCCTTTTTATGATGGGAGTGAGTGAGTATCTGGCAACAGATCTTATCCTACCAGCTTGTATGCCATGACCAGCATCAGACAGGACAGTGTCATGTCACAGATATGTGGCTTAAAACAGTACTTTCATTACTGACCATTACAGGACTGAGTACAAGAGAGGGATGATAATCTTCCATGCATCTTGTCTTAACTCCTTCCAAATTTTTGCTGCTTTTCTGCTCAGAAGTTTGCTTGGCAAGTGACTTGTTTAAGGGAAATGAATTTTGTATGGAAATATCACTTCAGAAAGAGAATTTCTGAGATAAGGTTTTGGAAACAAGTGTGAAGTCAATCAGAACTTAGTGAATTTAACCTCAGGTTCTGTTTATACTTATGTGAAAACGTCCACCCAAATAACTGCATCTACAAAGACTTTACTTCTGGTGGCTGGGAAGATCGAGATGAAAAACTTCCATCTGTCTGGTAGTGCTAACTAACTTAAATCATTTAATGCTGCAGCTGTGAGGTCCAAAGACATGTTATCATGGAGGTACACACATTCATTTTAACTGGCTTTACACTGCTACAGCTTGAGGCTTGATTACAGCAACATCAAGTGTGAAACAGACACCAGGAGGCTGATATATCCGGCATGGAAACTGATACACTTCAGCAGCTGGCTGCAGTGAGTACACCTGATTATTGCCCTTTGGTGAGTGATCTTGAGCTTTGAAGTGGAGGTCAGAGCTCAGTTCTAGCTAAGACAGTCAGCCTTGTGCTAAGGGGCCTGACCAGGTGCCTCAGTTTCTCAGTTGTGTCACCCCTGTAGAGAAAACCAAGTGGCATTTGACAGATGGATTAGATCTAGCTGGAAAGGCCCACTAGTTCCACAGATAGGATTGTTCTGCTTGTTGCTGCTGCTCATCTTCATTTGGTGACTTCTTACAAAGTTGGGCTAGTAGGCTGCTTCTCAGTCCATTGGTGTTATGCTTCTTTCCATGGAGAGCCTAGTCATATGACGGAAGCATATGAATGGTTTTCTGATGTTACTGTCAGCAACAGGAATGGAAAGCGACTGACAGCAATGTGTGTTCTGTTCTTAAAAATTCTTGAAGACTCTGTACTGCTTCATGCTGTACACCTTTCAATGATAAGTAATCTTAGAAGGAAATGTCTGCAGTCTACCTTTCAAGACTGGCACAGGCAGTCATTAAACCAAGCCATCTTAAATAAGATAGATGTTCTTGCAGCTGTTTCATTTTCTCAGAATCAGTCTTTTCAGTAGAGCTCATTTATAAGTCCTTGCCTAATAAAGTATACTTATCCTACTTCAGTACTCAGTTGCAGCATCTCCACTAGTCTTCCAAGGATAATAAAATAATTTGTGGTGGCTACCAGTGAAATTAGTTTGTTCATGCTACAATCTAGTTACTGGGACCTGCATACATTTTCATCACAGTTACAGCAAGTGTCTTATGCACCAAAGAAAAAACTCATTTAAGTCTGACATGCATGAGAAATGGAGGAACGGTTCTTATCTGCACTTATGAGCGCATAAGTGAAGTTTCCATTCTGACATCATATTTTCACTTTCTGAATTTATTAAAGTGATTGATAACTACAGAATCATAAGGTTTATTAACTGTTGATGTAAGGAAACCCTTTATGTAAAGTAAGTTCAGGAGTTAAGGACTCAAAATTCTGAGACGGCCTCATGTCTTTAATGCTGTGGCTTTTGGCTCCTCTGAATGTCTGGCTGCAGAGATTTCCTAATTTGCAGCCATATGTATCATGAGTGAAATTAAAATATCAGGGTGGGGGACAACTTTTTTTTATTATTATTTTTAAGGGCAAAGTATATAAGGATACTTCTTTCCATGAAGTCAAACACAAAAGTGTTGGTTATTATGAATGTGTTTCAATATAACCTTTGCAGGAAGAACTGTATCTGCAAATACATGAGCCTCTTTACTGGAAGCAGTGGGAGGAAATGGAATAGAATAAACTTCTAAAGCAGGAAATATTAACCATAAACCAGTACCCAGACATTTATATGGAAATGGCTCTTTTTCAGCAATTTGTATGTTTCCATTCTGTTTGTTTTTTTAATTGACCCTGAAATGGGTCAACACTGTACCCTTTTGTAAAGTCTCTAAGGTTCTTACCACCAGGAAAATGACTTCTCACCTTCCTCACACTTAATGCTGACTTATTTTTGATTCCTATCCCAAAACCTCCTAAAATCAAGTGACGGTCATAATTTGGAACTGACCGGCAGCGTTTGCCTTTCTGTAGGGAAACAAAAATCAATAGCCAGGGGGTACATAAATGTTGTATCAAGGCCATTCTTAGACTTCAGGAAGCAAACTCCTGTTCTTCAGCATCTGCAGGATGAAGTAACCATACTGGCTGTTAAATTGCCTTAAAGGCTGTTAAATTTGTTGTCTTGTTGCATATCTAGAAATACACTGGTTCACAGAAACTTTGAAAATAAGGCCTTTTGTCTAACTTGAGAAAAAATGGCTTTGCTTTATTGGCAGAAATGGCTGTTTCTGTGAAAAATGTAATAACTGATACATGATCCAGCAGTGTGGAAGGCCAGCTGCATCCTGGGTTGCACCAGAAAAGAGGTGACAGCAGGGAGAGGAAGGTGGTCCCTTCTGCTCTACTCTCATGAGGCGCCATGTGATGCACTGTGTCCAGGCCTGGGGCCTCTCTGCAGGACAGACATGGAGCTGTTGGAGGGAGTCCAAGTTATCTCCTGAGGTACAGTCAGTTTTCCAAGAAGTTAAGAAACATTTCATCGACATAGACAGAGGGAAACAGGATTCCAGTAGGGCAGAGAAAGTGATTTAGGCAACCACAGATTCATCGTGTTGGTAAAAAGCAGTACCAGAGCTCCTAAAGACATTGTGTTGTATTGAACAGAAGGTGCAATTCACTATAATGTTATTAAGCTTACTGGGTCAGCCTAATGTGAGAGCTGATAAAAGCAAAGAGATTTTTCCAAAGAAAGGAAAGTTAATAACCTTAAAGTTTTGGGAAAGAAATTGTGTTATCCAGGGGAAAGGTATTAAAAAAAAATACAGCAAATGGGATAAAAGTAATTTAGGGAAGGTAGCAGAGAACCTTGATGGCAGAAGTAGTAGAAATGGACTGAAATTCAAACAGTACATAGTACTGCACTATGCACTTAGGTTTGCTGCTGTATGTTGGAAGACTTGGCTAAATATAACGGGATAATCAGAGGTGAACTGAGGAGAGATTAGCATGTTTTATAACTGAAAGGAAGTTTCTCTTCAGGTTAGTGTTCCAGAACTTCGGTTGAGTAATGTCAAAGATGAATAGAAGCAAACTTTTCCAAAGCTGATGAGATTAAAGGGATTATAGAAGATGCCTTCCCACAGTTGCAGGGACCTGCTCTCTGACTGGATAGTCTTTTCTTGAAAACGCATTTGACTTCACATAGCAAGTTTCTGTTAAAGCTCAAATGCTTCTTGTGAAATAAAAGAGACATTGAGCTGGGGGCCTCCTAACAAAATGTGTGATGAAATATCTATAATTGTTACGATCATTGAACATAAAAAGCTCCTTTGCGGTCACACATGAAAGTCAGACTGGCTCATTGATCGCATCTGTGGAATCCCTATGATGAAATGATAGTGCAGTAGGAGAGCTGAATTCTCCATACTGAGTGACACAGGAATATCAGTGGTTATTTCAGTTGTGGTATCAGAGGTACATTAATACTGCTCACGACAGAATCTAGGCCTGAAGTCTTCAGAGTCACGTAACACAGTCAGAACAAGAAATTTCCACATCCACAACTCCTCCCAGTGAAGCAGCACTTTTCATCTGTGTTCCTTTTTAGACCTTGGTAGTGACACGGAGCTAACCACCTGTTCTATATTTAGCTGCCAGACACAGGTTGTAACCACCTCAGGGTTTTTTAAGGTTTCTTCCAAGTGCAATGACCCTGTAGAAATGTAAGTCCAGCCGCTGCTCTGGTTTTTCCAGTCAAGCTGGCCGGTTCTACTGGTATGCTTAAAGATCTTGCTAAGTTAGGCTTCAGTGAAGAGCAGGATTGCAAATACATACTCGCAGGTGTAATGGATCAGATCAAACTGCCAAGCTAGTATCTTATCTCTCAGTGTGGTCTACACTGGATAATAGCATGAGATGAGGGCAAGCTCATGATACTTCCTGCAGCCACAAAGATCTCTTAAATGTATAGAAGTCATTTTTTATTTATTCATCCTCTAAAGGTACGACATATATTTTCAGTGTCCTCATGAACGCAAGTTTTGTGTTTTGTGGAACACTAACTCCTTTGTAATTTGTAGTCACAGAATCATATGGTTGGAAGGGACATCAAAGATCCAGTTCTATACCCCCTGCCATGGGCAGGGTTGCCAAGCACTACATCTGTCACCAGCTCAGGCTGCCCAGGGCCCCATCCAGCCTAGTGTTGAACCCCTCTTGAGGATGGGGTATCCGCAGCTTCTCTGGGCAGCTGGTGCCGGCACCTTGCCACCCTCTCAGTAAAACAAATTCCCCGACATAGAATCTAAATCTATCTTCTTTCAGTTTAGAATCATTCCCCCCTGTCTTATTGCTATCTACCTGTGTAAAAAGTTGGTCTCCCACTTGTTTATAAACTCCAAACATTGGAAGGCTGCTATCAGGTTTCCCTGGAGCCTTCTGTTCTCCAGACTGAACCAGCCCAGCTCCCTCAGCCTTTCTTCATAGGGAAGGTGCTCCAGCCCTCCGATGATCTTTCTGGCCCTCTTCTAGTCCCACTCCAACAGCGCTGTGTCCTTCTTGTGCTGGGGACCCCAGGCTGGACACACCCAATCACATCATCTATGTCCTCAACAAAGATGTAAAAGAGTACTGTCCCAAGACAGACCTCTGGGGAGCTCATCTAGACCTGGACATAGAGTCATTGAGAACAACTCTCTGGCTATGACCATGCAAATAATTCTTTATCCATCAAACAGTCCAGCCTTCAAACCCAAATCTCTCCAATTCTTAGGTAAGGATGTAGTGTAGAAGCATGTCAAAAGCCTTGCACACTTCAAGGTAGGCAACATCAGTTGTCCTTCCACTGTCCACTGATGCTGTCACACCATCACAGAATGCCACCAGATTGATAAGGCACAATTTGCCCTTAGTGAAGCCTTGCTGGCTCTTGTGGATCACCACCTCACCCCTCACGTGCCTTAACACAGCTTCCAGGAGGATTTGTTCTGTCATCTTCCCAGGCAGAGAGGTGGGGCTCCCTGGCATGTATTTCCCTGGATTTTCCTCTCTTCCTTTCTTGAAAATGGAACTGATGTATCCCTTCTTCCAGCCAATGAGAACTTTGCCTGATAGCCATGATTTTTCAAATCATGGAGAACAGCCTGGCAGCCACATCAGCCAATTCCTTCAGGGCCATGAGATACATGTCTTTAGGCACCAGGGACTTAAGCACATTCTTGTTCTTGAGAATTCAGAATTTGTACACAAGTAGCTCTTCAGTAGAGCTATGTGTAATACTGACTCTAATCCACTAAAATGGGAAAATGATACTTAAGCAAAAGCTTTGTTGCCAAACGGTTTGACAGTAAATTGGGGCTGAAATCTTCCATGGCTTTCAGGGATGTGATTTCTAGATGGTGGTGGCTGGAAATTTTCAGAACTTAAACTGAAACATTGGGGAGGAAATTAATATGTTCTTAGAGTTCACTACATGTACATAGTTCCTGTTGTTACTAGTTACTTAATTCTGAAGAGAGAGAGAGAGAGAGAGAGAAAGCTAAGTGTTTGGATTATGCTACCTCTTTAATCATGTAATAAATCCTTTTTGTCTACATGATAAAGTAAAATCAGACATGTTGCTACACTGATGCTGTGGTGCATAGAATTTCAGTGCAGTACAAGGTACACTGAAAATAACCAGCTGCACATATTCTTTAAAGAGAGAACATGCGGTGGTTAACACTGTATTCAACAGCCAGAACTTCTGCTTTTAACTCTTAGGCATGGAAGTTCAGATGCTGTACATATGCTGGAGACATTTGTTGGAGAATTGCCTTATGCTATCTGTAAACAATATAACAATATAATGTGGGTGTTCTTTTTTTCTCTCAGTATTGTGTTGGGTGAGTTGCATCTTATGTCCTAATGATGGACTGTTCTAGTGATGGACTGATTGTACTCTGCTCAAGTAGGTGTCAGTACATGAAAACTGAAATAGTAAGCACTCTAGAACATTGTTCCGAAAGTGACACTTGAATATGGTTCTGTTTCTCCTTGTTAAGAATAGAATAAAATGTCAAAGAAGTCTTTTTCAGAAAGCTTTCAATGATTTCCTCCCAGTTCGTGAAAATAACACTGAGTAATACAGAAACTCTTATTGCTTAAGTAATAATTTGCTCCAGTGCAGCAGGCTAGCTCAGGGCTATGTAATGCTTTCCTTCTGCAGAGCTCATTTGGATTGTAGCTGCGTGCAGAAGTTAAATGTTAACATTCGATGCTACTCCTACCAGTATTTGCATGAGTAGAGTAGGGACGGTGAAATATGTATGACTAAATTCTGGTGTTTATGACTGGGTAGTTAAGTTTCCAGATTTGTAAGACTGGGTAATTAACTTAACAAGCTTATCAGGGCACTTCTTACTTTTTGCATCTGCTGCTTCGTGTTCTTCTGAGTCAGATTTTCTCCTTCTTCTGACCACTTAATTTGCACCACTAAACCCAGCTTATACAGATCTTATTTCCACTCTTTCTCACTTTTCGTCTTTGTTCGTATAGGTTTATAGGATCAGTCAATCCGGGTTCCCTACTGTTCCCTATTGTATGAGATCTTATAAAAATAAGAGGTGAGCTTTCCCTCTGTGATTTATAACCTAAACAGATGAGACAAGCTTCATGAACACTTTAGTCCTGAATGGCAAAATACAGAGGTTAATAATGCTGGTCTTGAGTAACATCCATGCAGTGAACCATCCATGCTGTTAGATGATTCACCGGGGAGCAAGGCATTGTGCACTTCCCAGGAGGTGATATATGAATGTCAGTATTGGAAACCTCTTAGATTCATACACTACTGCTGCTGTCCGGATTACCTGCAGTGGTTTTGTCAAAGTTAAAATAGAAACTTAAATGGAATTAAATGTGATCATGAGTTATTCAATCAGTATGCAAGCCTCTGAGTTGTTTATTTTGATGAGAATTGTGCTTGTCTGCACAATTTTTTAGTGTGAGACATGGCACACCGTATCATATTGACTGTATCTGTGTAAAAAAAGAAAAAGGTAGTGTTTAGCTGGAGGCTGTTTTACTTGAGACAGCCTTGGTCTTCATACTTGAGGTGGTACAGTCTACTCAGAATAATTTTTTTATCTGGGCTTCTGATAAAAACAACAGTAAAATAGTTAATTCTAATATAAGTTAGATTGTAATGGAAAAAGAGTGTACACAAAACATTGAAGACTATTCAAACAATCCACCCATGTAAACAGCCATTCCCCCTCCTGTTTATATGCTTCCTTCAAATATTGGAAGGCCACAATGAGGTTTCCCCGCAGCCTTCTCCAAGCTAAACAAACCCAGTTCCCTCAACCTTTCCTCATAGGAGAGGTGCTCCAGCCCTCTGATCATCCTAGTGGCCCTCCTCTGGACCCATTCCAAGACCTCTGTGTTTTTCCTGTTCTGGAGGGCCCAGGCCTGGATGCAGCATTCCAGATGGGGCCTCACAAGAGCCAAGTAAAGGGGGACAATCACCTTCCTCTCCCTTGCTGGCCACCCTGCAGCCCAGAACACAGTTGGCCTTCCAGGCTGCAAGCACACACTGCTGGCTCATGTCTAGCTTCTCATCCACCAGGACCCCCAAGTCCTTCTCCACAGGTCTGCACTCAAGATCTTCCCCTGGGTTGTATAAATACCTGGGATTTCTGGAATAGTTTAGACTTAGTTGCTGTGTTTTTCCCTAAGATTGATGTAACAAGGTTTGACTGGATTCATCAGTGCAGTGTATGACTCATTTTCTTACTAAGTTGTGACTGGACAATAATGACAAATGGATTTACAGAAAGAAGTCTCTTCAGCCTGAGATCTACAAATGTTGAGCGTATTCTGTGCACTGTGTCAGATGTTTATTTTCCCTATGCCCAGTGTCCCCCGTCAAGGACATTAACATAACCTGAAATGTTCGTGCTAACAGAATTAACACACTTTCTGAGAAACCTCTGCTGACAAAGTCAATATTCAAAATAAATATCACTGGAGACAATACTCTGTAAATAGTTTTCTTTCCACAAGTCTAAAAACTTTGCTGTTTGTGAAGCGAGTCTGTCCCTTCATTACCTTTGTGCTGCTGGATTGAAACATGGAAGCCTATTTTCTTAAAGAATATTACTAACGACCTTGCCCCAGTAAACACAATAAGAGTTGCTAAAGTTATATTTCTCTGAAGGAGTCCATAGGAGTTCATTGTTAACTTCTAAAACTGTTTTCAGAGATTCACAGAATTGCAGGGGTTAGAAGAGACCTGAAGAGACTATCAAGTCCAACTACCCTTCTGCAGCAGGTTGCCTACAGTAGGTCATTTCAGTTTAAAATGAAATATGCTAGTGGCTTACCAAAACATGGGCTGAAATTGCTCAGTGTTACAGGTAGGTAGAAGAAGTGAGGTAAAATATAACTGTGTTGTGATAGTAAATATTTCTCTCTTACATTGTGATTTACAAGTCAGTACTTCTGGCCATTCTTTAGATTTTAATCTCTTTTTCATCAGTACAGGCTGGGTGATGGTTGTCATAGCAGCAGTTGTACTAGAAAGGCATAGACAAAAGCATGGTTGGCCTGATGTGGTATTATAATGGCACCAGTTGGAGATTAAATGACCTTCAGGGGTCTCTTAAAAAAAGTTCTTGTGATTCTTTACTCACTGGGATTACAGTGAGTATCTCTAAGCATTAGTCAAGGCCCCTCTTATCATTTGGGTTCTAAATACGTAGTTGTAGCAGAGGGAGTTTCCTACTGTTCCAGACATTTAATGCCTGTGCTTTGCTGCTCTGTGAGCAGGAAAATGTAGTAAAAATTTAGACAAAATACTGTTGAAAATTGATACATTAGATTTTTGCCATAACTTGTTCCCTGATTAGAAAAAAAAAAAAAAAAAAAAAATGTTGCAGGTTAAGGTTTGGTTTGGTTTGGTTTGGTTTTTTCTGTAAGAGATAAACAGCATCTGTGGTAAGTAATGTCTTGCAATGTCAGCTTGTCACAGCTAGCTTGGTTTCACAAATATTGTATTACAATAGTGTAGGAATCAAGCCCGTTCTAATGAAATATACCTTTAAAATTCTACTTAATCACAAGACTGAAAGACTCTCAATACCTTAAAGTAGTTTGATGTCCAAAGGAAGAAACTCCTGGCTTTCTCATCAAAAGACAGGAAGTAAAATGTTAAGCAGGAAATCAAAAAAGAAATATGATTCTTTTTTTTCCTTAAAATCAATACTGAATTTAGAGCAAAAAAGTTAGGATCCATTGAAGGGTTTCTTGAAAGAAAAGTGTTTGGTATCAGAGTGTGATGCAGCATTTTATATTTTAATGTCTTCCTGGGTGCATATTTTTCATTTATCACATTTTTATTAATTCTGTGTCATTGCTATAAAAGAATCCTTGACAGTACTCTGATAATGATAACTATGTGTCATGAGACTATGTCCTTCTCAAGCTATGCAAGTGGCTGGCAAGGCAACTGAGTAAGCTGTCCTCTTGGCACTCTGCTCTTGGGAGACAGAAGCAGATCTGGGGATTAAAATCAGTTAGTGTACTGCTGTGGGGATGAGAAGAAGAGATTACTAGGATTTAGTTGGCATATTCACCCAGGAATTCACATAAACCTGAAACTGCTGAATAATTTTAATAATAACTGTGGTGTGTTACCTGTTCTTTAAACTGATCTGAGTGGCAGCCAGCATTGTGAAAACTGGATCACAGAATCAATCACAGAATCAAAGAATGACCAAGGTTGGAAAAGACCTCCAAGATCATCTAGTCCACCTACCATCAATATCTCCCCACTAAACCATGTCCCTCAGTACCACATCTAAACATACATTAGCTTTCCTTGGGGAGTTCAAAATGTCATCTAGGAACTATGTTTTGTTTTCTTTAACCTTTAAAGGGACCTTTAAAGATCACCTAATACTATTCCCCTGCAATGAACAGGGACATCCACAGCTAGATAGGATGCTTGGAGCATGGTCCAACCTGGCCTTGAATGCCTCCTAGGATGTGGCATCTTCCAGCTCTCTGAGCAACCTGTTCCTCAGGTTCCTCACCCAGTGTCTCACCATTCTCACTGTAAAAGTTTTCTTTTTCCAATTTCAGTTATCCAATTGAAATCTACCATCTCTAAGTTTGGAATCATTTCCCCTTGCACTATAAGCTTTTAATATTTATTTGCTAGTTCCTGTGTATCTGTTGTTAAGCGCTGTGAAAATTGTTCATGACATACTGAGGGATTAACCTTCTGTTATCATAGAATGGCCTGGGTTGAAAAGGACCACAGTGATCATCTGGTTTCAACCCGTGCTCTGTGCAGGGTCACCAACCACCAGACCAGGCTGCCCAGAGCCACATCCAGCCTGGCCTTGAATGCCTCTAGGGATGGGGCATCCACAACCTCCTTCGGCAACCTGCTCCAGTGTGCCACCAACCCCTGTTAGAAAAACTTCCTCCTAATATCTGAACTAAACCTCCCCTGTCTCAGTTTAAAACCATTCCCTCTTGTCCTATCACTATCCACCCTCATAAACAGCCATTCCCCCTCCTGTTTATGCACTCCCTTCAGGTATTGGAAGGCCACAATGAGGTCTCCATGGAGCCTTCTCCAAGCTAAACAAGCCCAGTTCCCTCAGCATTTCCTCATAGAGGTGCTCTAGCCCTCTGATCATCTTAGTGGCCCTCTTCTGGATCCTCTCCAAGAGCTCCACGTCCTTCCTATACTGGGGGCCCCAGGCCTGGATGCAGTACTGCAGATGGGGTCTCACAGGAGAAGATGGGGGACAATCACCTCCTTCTGCTTTCTTGTTCACCCCTTTTTTATGGATGGATGCCTGCAGTTTGCAGTGACTAATCAGCTAAATCAACAGCAAGGCCTTTTTTTTTCTAAGCAGTATCTGTGTTTGATCACTATTTTCAATTGATAAACATAATATTACATTAACCTTTGAGTCGAGCTATCCAAATATTCAATGTTCTTCTGGACTCTGGGAAGATGGCAGCTGGCTGGCATTGAGAAGAGCAGCGGCTTTACAGCCCTCTAGTGGAAACCAACAAAATGCAGGGCATGAACAACTGGGGAAGCAAAACCACAGATCAACTGGAAGCCGCAGAAAAGGAAGAGTAAAAAATCAAATGGGAGCATTCTGAATTATTGGGGAGTACATTACAGCAGAGATAGCTCTCTGCTGGTTGAGTAGGTGTGCTGGTGAGAGGAGAAAATCATCTGAGACAACTGATTAAATGAATGAATCAGGGAGGAATGGTGTCTGGGAAAGCCATGGAGGCCACGCCAAAAGCCATCTAGCTCAGGACCAGATCTCCAGCAGCAGGAACCCTGGGAGGTGCAGATAGTGATCTGTTTTGTTTATCCTCTCAGCCACTGACAGATCATGATCGAGGGTCTTACTGAGTCTGAGCTGGCATCTTTGTGAAAACATTTAGCTTCATTTCTCTTTTGTAAATGTGCCTTTATTTCAACACACGTAAATTGCCAAACAGGACAAGGAAGATGTAACAGCTGATGCTCACAAAAGAAGCATGTCAGAGACCTTAAGCAGTCAGAAAGACTGAGCTCAAGTGACTACACAGTAATGTTAGTGAATGAACAAGAAATGATTTGAAAGAGAGAAAGGAAGAAAGTTTGGGGTATAGTTCTGCTGAACAACATGAGACAGAGTAAAGAAAAGAGACTGCTCGACAATGGAAGAGGATGTGTTCATCCTGCTGGTTGACAGCTGCAATCTGGGGATGTTTCAGAAAAGCCATGAGCCTGGTGTCTCAGAAGGGAATTCAAGCCTCCAAGGCAATGGAAGGTCAGAGGTCCAGTATGGAGGTCACATGTGATGATAATCTTTTTCAGGGCCAGTTCTTGGTCAGGGAAAAAGGGAGATGTCTACCAGGCTTTTTTTTTTTTTTCCTGTGCCTATCCAGAAGACTGTGATACACTATTTTGCTGGCTGCAGCTGCTGTTGTTTCTCCGGAACAATGAAGAGTTATTCAAGAAGATTTTGCTGTGCTAATTAGTCATCATGTTTACAATCATTGTGTTATTAATTACTGATGATTCATAAACTGCAGGGGCCTTAAGTCGTATGAAGAGTGAAGCTTCTTGTATTAGTGACTTAAAAGAGCAGAACTTAATAATTGAGTGGTGATTCCAATTTGCTTAATGTACTGCTTTGAAAGGAAGTTAATTGATAATCACAGATTTATATAAAAAGAAAGAATTTAAGAAAATACCATTTACTTTGTCTTTAATTCATTGATTAATAGCTGATTCCTCTGGAGGTTACAATGATACTGGAAATAATGTTAGACAGTTTAAAATGTTAAAACAAAAATTTCTTCACAATTTTTAAGCTCTCTGTTATCCCCAGATGGTTAGTTTATTTACGGTGTCTGTTCCTCTGAACAATGAAAACAGGAATTTTCTCACAGACCTCTTTGGAAACAAGCTCTGCATGTTTTACCAGAAAAGTTTGTCATGAAATACTGTACTAATTGATTTAGGATGCAAGTCTATTAGCAGTCCTTCCTGCCAGTCAATAAAATAATGGGAGATTTATTTTAATTGGAAATCATCGGCAATGAGATGTTCACTTAAGCCAGGAAATGAGCAGAGGTATGGTCATGGTATCATTAGTATGCAGCATCCACATCATCACACGTTTCTGGGAGTTAGGAAGATTTGAAGCTAGTTCTTTCAGGCCAAGGAGAAAGCCATGCCGCATCTTCAAACGCGAGGCACTTCTGCCTCTTCTAGCAATGTTTTGAGAGAAAAATGAGACTGTTGTTTGTACCAAATGCAATTTAGGCGTACATGTCTAGAGCACTGATTCAGTTAGGAAAACGAAACTCAGAAGTCCAAGTCCAGGAAGGAAGGCTTTGAGCATACTTGTTGTTTCCAACGAGATGGTTTATTAGTCCTTCCCATGTTTAGTCCTATTATCAACCTTAATTTGAGGGTGCCCCCTCTTATTTCCATGTGCTGTATAAGGAATGGCTTAAAAGTCATTCTTTCAGAATGTCAGTCTTTCAGGTAGAGCAGCACCATGGCTGTGACTGTAAGTAAATCATATCATCTCTGCAGAGCTGGGCTATGACAATCTTACCTATGTTGCAGCTGAGATTTTTCTAATCCTCACCAAGCTGCTTTCCTGCTGCCAGCAAGGATGGGAACACTCTCAAATACTAGTGGGAAGAAAAAAAAAAAAAAGACAGGATCTGATTTTCAGGTTTTTCCATTTGAGTATTTCCTGTTTACGAGTCTGATATGAAAGCAGCACAAATAGAAGCTCCTAGTCACAGTTATGTGCATTTTTATTTTACTTTTTGAATACCTGGGCTAAGATAAGTGGAGGAATCTCTGAGCAGAATCTGTTAGACTTGACGTTGTAGATCTGTCTCTTAAGCAATAATGAGTTATTACATCTTGCAAACTGAGAAATAAAAACTGAATGCACTCTGAAGTGGTAGCAAAGAAGAAATTACTCATTTGGAATGTCAGTTCTATAGTGGCACTGATAAATGAGTCATAAAATCGTTATTGGTGTCCTAAGTGTACCTCACAAAGAATGCTAGGCTCTTATCAATGTTTTGTTTTTCTGTTTGTTTGTTTTTTTAATGTGCATGTTAGAAAGAAGCTTTTGGACTGATACAGACTCAAGCCTGTTATGTATCTGTTGGGTTTTCCCCTTAATATAGATTCTACAAATGAGACTACTTAAGAACGTTTATTTAAATCAAAGTGATTCATGATTTGAAAAAATATTCTAAAGTTTCTTAAATAATGCACTGTAATATGAACATAATTTTTTCTGATTTTTGTCTGTTTGTGAGGGTAGAGGAGCTGGGAGCTTTGAGAGAACTCTGTTTTCCCAAGTTTACTAATTACTTCATGGCTTATGATCAGTGTTAACTTCCATTTCTGTTCTAAAATCCTTCCTTGCGTTATGTTCCCTTCCAATATGGCAGGAGATCAAGTGGGAAGTGAAGCTCTTGTGTGTGGAAAGGTTAACTATTCTGATACTGGAGGCAATTTTTGCTTTGGAAAACAGTGGCGAGGCTTTGTGATTTAATATTCTGGAGAACTACCTGCTACTACCTTCTGGCATACATGGGACTCAGAAGGATCAGTGCTCAGGACTGCATGAAAGTCCAACATATCATTTGTAACTAAGCATAATTCCACTGTCTCAAGAGCAAGGCAAAGCTTCTGATTTCTTACAACACTGGTGTGTTCTCCAAGGAAAAAAACCAAATCCTAATAACTTCATCCATATTGAATATTTAGACAAAGTCCTTTGAAAAATTAGTATATTTAAGGTTAGGGTAATACCCAAGTAAAAGGTTTGACCTAACAAGCAGTACACAGCAAAATGAAGCAGAAATAAGAATCCAGGATTCCTGAAAGTCAAGGAAAGTTCTGGAAATATGCCTGCATTTATGGCGTTGTTGAAACACTTGACCTGCAGGACAGTTGCTTGGACTATCTACCCCAACCACATGGAGTAATCAATATCAGGAAAGCAGTGAACCTGCTCTCTCAGGTACTACTAACTTGATAGCAATCCTCTGAAGCATGAGGAGAGCAATATTCCAAGGGTTCAAGTACATACATGTGTGGGAGGACACAGACATGTTCAGTTGCTTGTGAACACTCTGCAACTAATCTGAAGTGAACCAAATCAGCATTACAGGAGCAGTATATTGAAATGTATCATAACACAAGAAGCATGAAGGTAGTCCAGCTATTAGGAAAAAGGGCAACAAAGCAGCCAAAGCCAATGTTTGCTGATTTTGTTGCTGTAGTTTTAAACTGTGATGTGCTCTCAAGTCTTCTGAAAACACCCTGATTAGGGTTATCGTTGTTGTTGTTGTTTCCTTGCTTTTTGCTGTTTTTTGTTTGTTTGTTTGTTTGTTTCCCTGTAAATTAAAGGCTACAGCTCTGGAAAATATTTTTAAATCTATAATCCAAACAAATTGACTTGTCTGAAAACTCTTTTTCTAACCAAACATATTAAAATATTACTCTCACTATACATCAAAAGATCTTGAAGGTGCGTATTGCATTCAAACGAATAAGGCAATATTTGGCCAGAAAAATAATAGTTTTCCATAGTATTAAACAAAATAAAAGTCCTTTGTAATCAAAGTGCTCTGGAGAAGGAGGAAGATGGTGGTTAGATTTTTACTGTGTTAAACCCTACAATGTTTAACTTAGAAGGAAATGAAACAAAATTGTGAGTGGGGTTATGTGTTATCAAAGCTACGCTTAAAGCAGCTGAATAAAGGCTTCAGGTTGTATGGCTTTCCTTTGAGAGTCTTACTGGCTATGTTTGATCTTTCATTCTTGCTTGCAAAATGCTATCTTGTTGAGAAGTAGAGTGGAAAAAAATCTCTATTACTCTTACTTAGCAGGCTTCAGCTACAGAGGTACAAATTGGGCCCATGAGACTGACACAGGATCCGGTTCAGGTAAGATGTTCTCTCAGTTTATTGATACAGTCAATTCAGTGTTAATGGGTGAAGAAATTAAGGCATAACCCTCATGGTTATGCATAATGTTTTCATTTTACTTCTGCAAGGACTGTGAGTTGGACACTTGGTGTTTCAGTTTATCTGAGTACTTGAGAAGAGACCAGTGGGTAAATTAATTTGGTAAAAAAAGGTGCTCAAATTTCCATTAACATCAGATCATTTATTTTGCATCCTGTCAGCAGGAGTGTGTCCATGTGTGTGTGCTTTAGCAAGGAAAACAGCTGTTTCTGGATGTTAAAAACTGCTGAGTTCTGATATTCCATAGCAGAAAGCAGTATTATATAGTTTAGGTATCAGGCAAGTTTTGCTGGATTTTGAACAGCAGGACAGAGAACTGTGCTTTTGCAGGTCACAGATGCAAGAAGTCACATCTGTTCCTACAAGAACATTGAATTTTGTCTTCAGAAGCAACAGCTCTACCCATATTTAGCACTGTTTTTATACAGTTTTTACCTCTGTCTGTAAACAGAGGGATGCCAAGAGCATTATTTTTAACATATAGTGTAATCTTTAATACTGCTTCTGTGAAGCAGCATCTGTAAGAATTTACCTTTTCTCTTCATCAGTCAACTGCAAATTGCAGAGATATTTAGCAGTCACTCTTTCTGCGTTTGCTTATTTTTATTCTTGCCATGTCTGCCTACAAGTAGGAAAACCCACACATGGAAGACATGCTGTGCTGATCCTGAGGTCAAAAAATCCTGCATACCTTTATCACGAAGCCTTAATTTTTTCTTTCTGTATTAAATATGATAATAATAATTATAATTAAGTCTTGACAGTGGCTTTATCTGTTGAAACGGATGTCATAGTGTATGTCATAAAAAGACTGCATAATGTTGGGTCAGCAGTAGACCAATCTTAATTTTAGCAAGTGATTTCAACATAAATACGTGTAACTTCTTATGGAAAATGCTCAGTTGACTGCAATAATCTGCAGCAAGATGCTCAAGGTAATACTCAAATAGGAATACTTATTGGCTATGGCACAATTTATTTTATTTGTAGAAATTTGATTTGCAAAAATATACTATATGTATTTGCTGTTATTAGACAATTTAACCATGTAATAGTTCTCCACGTAAGAAGGGAAATTGTTCTGGGTTTTGTTTAGAAACCTTCTTGAAATTCATCTTTATATTTAGTTAGGTGTGGCTGTTATTTTGTTCCTTTATTAGTGAAGAGACAAATTGTGCTACAGAAATCACAGAACCACAGAATAGCCACAGGCAGGGCCTCAACCTCCCCAATTAATACTAGACCAGGCTGCCCGGGAACCTATCCAACCTGGCCTTGAGCACCTCCAGGAACGGGGCATCCACAATCTCTCTGGGCAGCCTGTGCCAGCGCCTCACCACTCTCATGTTAAAGAACTTCCCCCTGAAATCCAACCTAAATCTTTCGCCATTCAGCTTAAAACCACTTCCCCTTGTCCTGCTGTTATCTACTCTTTCAAAGGGTTAACTCCTCTCCCATTTATAGACTCCCTTCAGGTACCGGAAGGCTGAAATCAGGCCTTAAGTAAAACTTGTACATGAAGCATATTTTGTAAAGACTTCACCATATGCTAAATTATTTGTACTTAAAGGAAAATACTTTATATAAACTCATTTTCTCTATGGAACAAGTTACATGACCTCAGCTTTTTTGGCAAGGATGGCACATACCTATTCATTTAAATAATGTGTGCTAATCTTTCATCCCATCTTGATGATAGAGGTCTGTATTTCTCAGTGAAGTGCAAAGAGCCACCAACTGTCCCATTTTAAATATCTTTATGTGGTGCTTAATCGTGTTCTTAATTGTCTGATAAGATAATTCACTTTGCTAAAACAGTTGTCACCAGGGCTTTTCTTAGCAATGTTCATTGTATGCTTGTGCATGTTTTAAACTGTTGTTTGGCACCGGACCTATGCCAGCTGGCAAATGGATTGTATTTTTTTGTCTGGCAGGTGGCCTTTGTTGTGACTATGACTTGCCATAAACCATTTAATAGATTTCTCCTCAGATTTTATGACCATCTGTTTTAGAGGACAAATATGTTTTGGTTCGTACCAGCTTCTACCTTCCAAATGCCCTCCCAGAATGCAGCTTATGTGTCTGCCCAGATTTTGTACAAAGGCTTACAGATTGACATAGTTGGGTTGTGAGACCTTAGAAGTGACTGAGAAAGATGTACATACATAGGTCACTCTGAAAGTAATGCCTCCTATTGATCTCCATGGAGAACACAACAGATACAAAGAGCACAATAACACTGTTTGATAGTGCAAATCCCCAGCTTCAAAACACTATTTTTCAATATATTCTCCACCATTAGATGTGCATTTTAATTGAAAAAGAGCCTGCAGACTGCACTTGTAACAGTACACACCAGTGGATGTGACCCACTGTTTCACAGTTGCTGTGATGGTGTTGGTAGGAAAATGTTGACCATGCAGTTCATCCTTTATCAGCTTTACCAATAGGAGTCAGAAAGCACCAAATCTGGACTACGCAGTAAACACAGTTGGACAGTCCAGCCAAATTGTCAGTGTGCTCCATGGCCTTCAGACTTGTATGGAGCCTGGCATTATTGTGTTGCAAGAGAAAGGTTGTCTTTTTCTCAGGCACTACTCTGGAAGTTCAGCTTAGTCAGCATCATGATGTAGCAGTCAGACTTGATGGTTTGTGTGGGTTCCAGGAAGTCCAAAAAGATCACCCCTTTTCTATCCCAAAAGATAGTGCACATCACTTTACTTTCTGAGGGCTGCGTCTTGAACTTTTTATTCAGTGGGGAATTCCCATATTGCTACTCTATGGACTGCCGTTTTGATCCTGTCTTGTAGTGGTGACACCACATCTCATCACCAGTAGTGAGTGGTGCAGTCCAGGAGATTGTCACCCTCGGCCTTGTATTGGTTCAGTAGGTCCTGAAAAAACTTGCATATGTTTGTTCTTTTCCCGTGCAAGCATTAGTGGAACCCACCTGGCAAAAACATAGCGATATCCCAACACTGACACCATTGTTTCCAACATACTGAATCTGCTATTCATCTCTCAACACAATTCCCAGGCCATAAACTGCCAGTTCACACAGATGAGCTGATCAAAATGTTCTTCATTTTGTGGTGCGAATGCTATGTGTGTCTGTCCAGAATGTGGCATGTCTTTCATGTTGCTGTCACCACTGCTGAAATATATCTCCTACTGCCTCACTGTTCCCACATCCACTGTTTGGTCTCCATGAATGCACAGCATCAATGGATGTCAGTGGGTCAATGAACATCATTTTCTTTGTTCTGCCTGGAAGAATTCAGTGAATCACCTTTGCTTCATATACACTTCTATGTCAGACATGATTTCGTCAGTGTCCTTCTGCTGCCATCTGTCACATGGCAACAAAATATAAAGGAATACTGCCAGGAAGGTTCATCCTTTATTGCCAGAGCACCAACATCTGCTTCTGATGTCATGGGCCAACATCACAAAATAGAGGCATTACTTTCAGAGCAGCCCTTGTTATAAATGTGCTGCTTCCCCCAGTGACATGAGAGAAAGATGTGTTAACATCTAGTGCATATGAAAAAGAAATACTGTACTCATTTGCAGAACTGTTTACTAGGGTTGACAGAGATTTGTATATGGGACTTTCCTATATGATTTTTAAGTCCGTGCCCTACGTGATGTAAAGACTGGGAGAAAAGGCTAAGTGATTGTCAGGAAAAATCAGTGAATATGATCAGGAACTTCTGTTTCGTTTAATGCTTTTGATAGAGGAGATAATTCCTTAATGGCCAAAGAGTTGGCTTGTATCAAATGCCTTCACATGAAGTCAGATGGATTGGATGGGAACCTTTTCAGCTGATGATTAACGAGAGCTTGGTTTGTGACATCAGACCATAGGTAAAAACCTGTTACCAACTTCTGGGGACAACTTTGCAAAATGGGAAGACAATTTCTATCTGCAACCTTAATGATTATTACAGTAAGGCCAGAGACAGAAGGTCAGACTATGTTATATTTCAACATACAATCTGGATGTCTTTTAAAGCAATGAATAATGCAAAAAACTCTTGTTCTGTTATTTTTATGTTGTATTAGAGTGAAATCATGTATCAGCTGTAGTTTCCCTAATGACCAATCAGTTAAGAGTTTGGAGTGGGAAAGAGAGGAAAGCAAGGAAGGCACAGAAATTAAAGTAATTACCAATCCTAAAGCTTTTATTGGCATTTGAGTTGAAGTTTGTCATCATCTCCTCACAGAATTTTGTATACTGGAAGTGAATGTGGTTGTTTCCTGCAGTTACTGTGGTGCTTTTCTTCACTTATGGCTTTAATACACAAACTGGAATGCTTACTCTTTTATTTTCCCATAGTCCATGTCTTGTATACTAATAAGTGAATTTCTTTCTTGTTTGGTCTAAGCAAATACCTCTTGCTTCCTTCCAGAGAACTGCTGTAGAGTTTGTTTGCCACCTGTCATAATTTACTCACTTTGTTTTACTGCCTAATTCTGTCCCCCCATCAAATACTTCATTTTCTTCCCTCTTGTGACAGTCATTGGTCATTTTCACTTTCACATTAGTGTTGATGCTGAACTCCAGGCCTGTTCTGATCATGATGATCTTCCCTCTTAGCCACAATCAAAGTGTTAATGATGCCCAGCATCTAATTGTTTGTCCTGCCCATTGAAGGTTTCACACAATATCCCCCTGGATATATTAAAGACGCTATTAAAATAATTTCACTGGGATACGTGCAGGGGCATAAGAAGGTTTTGGTATCATGTTTTATGACTTCTTGAGATCTGTTTCTGATTTTCTCATTGTTTCCTTCTGATATATCTGCACCTGTGCTCAGCTGGGCTGCATTTTGAGATTTTCAAAGCAGATCTTTGTCTGTTTTCTGCATTTGCATGATAAACTGGGAACAAGACATGCAATAGCTGTGGAAAACAAATCCAGAAAAATGTGGTAGGAATTCCAGTAGATCACCAAAAAAATTATCTCAGCAGGAAAGGTCTGTGGTATTCCTACCCCAAAGCAGCACTGGGTAAAAACGATCTATTTACAGGAAAGCTAACAAGCCATATACCAAAAACAGATAAATGTTTCCCATCAAGAAATGCAGATGAAGTTCAATTTCCTGTTGGTCAGATTTACACAGATTGCTGTATTTGATTTTGGGAGCATTAGCTTCCATAATTCGAGTTTTGCTGTGTTTTCATTCTTTATAGTAAGCTTCATAGAAATTTTAATGAGCAGGCATGGTGGTAATGTTTTATGGTACCTTTCAAAGTTAACGTTTTCGAACAATTCACACACTGATAGTTAGTTTCCACTGGGGGATCAGGTGGTTTAATTAAACTTCAGTATTTTGGATGTGGTAGATGGCTGAATTTTGCAATCTTGTATTTCCAAATTGGGAATTTTGAGAGAGGAAAGACATCAAAATGTGCTCAGTGAAAAACGTGTTCACTGACAGCAACTGGAGCCAAACAGAGGATTGAATCAGAGAAGCTACTTTACCAGAGTATATGCAAAGGTCTACAGCTGAACCGTGTAACTGCTCTTGAATGTTTGATGACTGGAAGAGATTATGGATTAGGTAGAGTGGCAGTTGCTATGTTGGATGATGAGTGGCAGTAACCCAGTGTACTCTTACTTATAAATTAAAGCTTTCAGATGTATTTCTTAATATTTATTGAAATTCCAAACATATAATTTTTTTTACTATTTTTTAATGAAATCTTAAATGATAGTCCTGTCTCAGTAACATTAATGGCTCTGTTAATTGTGTAGAATTCACTGTTCCAGACAGCTCACAATAAAAGAAAGGCTATGGTCGTGCTGTCTAGTTTCTAGGCTGATGGTGCTGAATTTCATGCAGTGCTATCATCACAGACATACAACATCACATGATGTTGATTAAAGGTTATTAACATTCCGTGTGAACATTTCTGGGGAATTTTGCTCAGATTGTTCCAGTGAATTTGGGGGTTTCTTTTGTTTGTAAAATGAGCAGGATTTTGCTTTGTGTATAGGTTATCCTCAGTCTTCCGCCTTTTTGTTCAATGTGAGTACCTACAGGTGAACTTTTGACTTCTTAAAGGCCTTTCTTTCTCACAGCATTTTTTTAATTAATTTAATGTGTTTTTTTAGTCTGCCACACGGAGTGGCATGGCTAGTGATCAGCTGCAACATCTGAACCATTCTTTTCCTACTACCCAGCCCTGTCCATGCCTGTTTGTCTATTGTTCTTGTCAGTTTTGAAAGAAAAAGGCTGTTACATTTCAGAAAATTCCTTACAATTTAAAATGGCTGTAACTCGGACAACCTGAGAATGGAATGATGTCTGAACGTCTACTCAGTGAGCCTGGAGGCTGTTTAGATAGGCGCATGTGCATCAAAACAGCCTGAATAGTAGTAGTGTTCCTGAAGCCATGATGCTCAAAGAACAAGCACAGCAAGGTAACCTCTCACCTGCCAACACGATTATACCCAGAGCAATCACAGCTTATTCAAAAGCAGTAAATATCAGTCCTACACAGTTAATTCTATGTTGATAATCACTCTATTAATAAAGTGATACAGTGTGCCAGCCCTTTTGCCACCTGCAGTCCAATATATTTTCACTTTCAGAATGGACTTGATCTTTCAGATAGTAGAAGTGGTTAAGATTTTTGTCATGTCAATAACTATTCGGTATGTTTAAACTCATGATTATGCTTTGCATGCTTTGCAGGTTTTGCTGATCTTTGCAAAAGAAGACAACCAAAGTGATGGTTTCTGGTGGGCCTGCGACAGAGCTGGTTACAGCTGCAACATTGCCCGGACCCCAGAGTCAGCACTTGAATGTTTCCTTGATAAGCACCAGGAAATAATTGTAATAGATCACAGGAACTCCAGATATTTTGATGCAGAAGATATCTGCAGGTAACTAAAGGACCTTAGGCTATTCTTAAATTCTGGAATATGTTGTACAAAATCCATACTCTTGATAATAAGAAAATTAAATCATAATAAAAAAGAATGCACAAATGGAAATTTGAGTACAAGAGGTTTTCTTACCTCTCTAAGAGGAGTACAATTTGAAAAATAAGCTTTTGGCCAGTGTGGCATTTGACCTGTAGAATTCTCTCTTCAAATCATGAGCAACATTCAGGGCATAAGCCACAGCTGTTGTAAAATCACTCTGTGCTTTCTGTATCTGCTTCTCCCTGAGTCTCCTTTCCTGAGTTAGTTTCATAACAAGGTTTTAAGCTGCAAGGCTTGAAACTAATGCTATTCTTTGTCCTCTACATCAGGCACACGTCAGTGCGAGCTCTTCACAAAAGTTCACATCACCCTTCTGTACTGTGGAAATGGAAAATCAGGGTGCAGTTTTACTGTAGCATGCTACATTTCTCAGTCCCACGTGAACTGAAATTGCTGTAGTTTATGATGAATATTTTAAAGTTCACACATTTGAGGTTATGGAAGTGACTCTAAAAGAAACGCACATAAATATGACAACTCTTTGTTCAGGGGAGAGTGACATGTTTGAAAAAAATACTGTTTTGCTGGTGAAAGATAAATGCAGTGTTCATGGTTGCGTTCATTTTCAGTTTCTCAGTAACATAAAGTGATGATATTTTGCTTACCATGGTGGTGATTGATAGTTCTTTACAGGGACGTGTATTTGCTATACGTTCTTTTCCTTCTATTGTGCCCCAAGAGCACTTTGTACACCTTAAAGAAGACTTTAAAATATCTAAAAGGACAGTTGTGAAGGTGGGAGAAGGTGGTGGAGATTCTTGTTTAATTAATTGTTGAACTAACAGATACTGGGAGTGCACTGTATAGACATTGCATCTTGTCAACCCCTGCTTTCAGGGCAGCCTGTCCTGCCATTACATAGGTAAGTAGGACAAACCTTTACTAGGTTTGAAGAGTATTTGGAGCTGTTGTCTCTGTATTTCACTGTATTGTGCAGATTCTGAGGAGGCTGATACCAAAAGAAATTGAATGTCTAAGTGAGGACCACTTGGTCCTATTTTCACACTTCAGTGGACTCTTCCAGTACTGTTTTTCATTTGTATTGCCTGTGAAGACATTGTGTGTAACACTGAGAAAGTATGTGGTGTAACTGAGAAAATGTTGTTTTCTTAGGTCTATTCGTGCCACAAAGCCATCAGAACACACTGTAATACTTGCTGTGGTTCCACGCACGTACGTTTTACTCTGTGTTGTGAAATATTTTTGTTTTGCTCTGTAAGGATGAGATACAAAAGTTAGCTAATAACAGAAGGTATCCTGTAGATAAGGTATAAACTCTTTAAGTTTAAAAACTTACAGAATAAGTTTAATGTTAGTTTTTTTCCTGAAATGGTTAGGTGATGTATGTGGTCTATTTAAGTATTCAATAACTTCCTTTCATATACATTAATATATCACCTTGACTTCAGAGAATTGTTATGAAGTGGCTTACATACTGAAAATAAAAATAAAAATAGATTGTTTTTAAAATGAAAGAATAGAATGCTGTTTGTTGTGTTGTAAAGGAAATAACTAGATCAGATAACATGCTGTGGTTATTAGGTAACTAGGTAATGGAGTAAATTTTATTTCTGATGGTACTAAACTTGGTATTATATTGTCCTGAAATCCTTATTGAATAATTCATACTCCATGCATTTTTACTGACTTAAATACATGGTTTATCAAATACCTTAGAAAAAGAGTGGTTTCCCATCATTGTTAATACTTCTACGTACTGCTAAATCCATTCTAATTTTGTTGATTTCCTAGTTCGATTAGAAAGTTAGCAAATTGAGTTAGCAGGAGAACAACAGATCTGCCAAGATTAGAAAAGATTATGTTTGCTGCTTAACAAGACCTTATAGCTTGTTTCACATTTTACTTAATTGCATTATTTTAGCTTCTTTCTTGTAGGATATCACAGGATATCCTATTTTTGTTCATCTATCTATCTATTTATTTGTTGGAACACCCCTGTGTGTCTATGAAGAGAAGAGGGACCTCTGTGTAATACCCGTCGAATTTGCTGTAGAAATTATTTTCTGGCCATAGTAAAGGCTGCAAATATCTATAAAAGTCTGTATCATCTTCAACAGACACTCAGAAGATCAACTTCTGTAGTATCATGATTTGTTGTGTGTATTTTATGCAAGAGTATTTGTACTGCATTATATTTAGATAACTGTTGAATTGATGCCATCTAGTTCTTGTGTATTGTGTGACCAGCATTTTGTCTTGTAGATCTGCTGATCAAGAAGAGACTTCTGTTCTTCCCCTTCTTGATGCAGGCTTTGATAGGGTATGTCTTCCTTCATATATTATGTATTTAATAAAGTAACTGTGATTGCTTTGTAAATTGCAGGCGCTTCTACTTCCTCATATTTAAGTGAATCCTCCTTGTAAACTATATGTTTGCTTCTGTTAAAAATGTATTTATGAGTCAGTAGTTACAGTTGACTGGTACACTTGTTTTCAGCAGCATATTGGAAAAGCATATGAGATAAGAGGATTTGTGATCTAGGTAGCCCTTCCAGAATAAGCAGGGGAATGGCTCTTCTCTCAGGTAGCAGCAAGAGGACAAACAAGCTTCAAGTTGCACCAGCAGATGTTCAGGTTGGATATTAGGAAAAATTTCTTCTCAGAAATAGTGGTGAAGTACTGGAACAGGCTGCCCAGTGGAGTGCTGGAGTCACTGCCCCTGGAGGTATTTAAAGAAAGGGTAGATGCAGTACTAAGGAGTATGGTTTAGTGAACAGGATTGATGGTAGGTGGATGCCATCCATGTACTGGATGATCTTAGAGACCTTTGCCAACCTTAATGATTCCGTGATTAAATTCATGTGGTCTGGACAGATGGTGAGTGGATTTTGTTTATGAGTGCATTTAAAAATCAATGTCGTGTCACCCTAATTAATGTGTGCCTAGCCATCTAGACATGTCTGTGTGCATGACACTGTTAGGAATCTTTTCTGAAAGGAGTACCAGCCTAGTCCTGCTCCTGCTGAACTGAAAAAGGACAATGTTTTGTTGTTGTTTTTTTCAGTGATGCTTGAATTGAGTTGTTACATAGGTGTGAACCCTTTCTATTTAGAGCATTATAAGCTGTCCTGTAGAAGAAATCAGAGAAGGAAATAATTGTTTCTCTCTGTTTCTTAAAATGCCTTTCTAGTGAAGTGCAGTGATTCTTGGTTCTTTCTAGCTTCAGTTTCATACTATCTTACAGCCTTTGTTTGAGTGGCTTTGGGTAGTCATTAATGTTTGCTAATGTAACATAAAACATCTGTAATGTTAAAGCTAGCTTTCATTAGAAAGGTTATATACTGAATATGAGTTCATCAGTAGGCTCTGTAGTTAGAGGGGATTAAATATATATAGTTACAAGAATTTTCCCAATCAGGATACATTAGGATAGGAACATTATCCTATTGTTTCATGCTGAGTCTAGTATCTGAGCTAATTCATACTTAGCCTGAGTTTCTTTGCAAAAAGAATATGCACCTGAGTCACCATTGTGAAACATGGCCAGAAAGAGGTAATTGCCTCTATTGCAAGGGTACTGGCAGGGCAAAAGAATTAAGGGTTTCTGAGGTGTTCTGATAGCTGGAAAAACAGGGACTAAAAGGAAGGTCAGCTCAAGGTTGATAGCATTTCTTAGTATAGCTCTCACACACACACGTAAAAAAAGGTTTTAATGTTTCTCACAGTGAAGTCAATTTCTTCTCAAGTCTCGTGTTCCCTTAAAAGAAAACCTGCAATGCATTGTATTTAGCAGGCTAGATTATAGCTTCAGATGCAGTAAGTACTGAGTACAGGCATGGGACATGCTGTGCTGCTGAGGTGCATTCATCACAATGCCATGATTTCTTCCAGGAAAGTGAAAGTGGTTGGATCTTTTTGCACCTGCCAGCTGTGCTGACAGGCCAACAAGGAGGTTTGTGTACAGTCTCTAAGCATTCTCTTCAGCTGTACCAAGTATATCATGGTGCTTACATCATGTAACAATTTCCTAGTATAATTATTTTCAAGCCTTTAAAAATATACCTGATGCCAAAAATCCTGCGTTCACAGATTGGAGGGCATAGGAACTATTTCTGCTTGAATAGGGTTTTATAAGACCTAAGTCCATTAACAACAAAAAAAACCAAATATATATATATATATATATATACAAAAACCCCAAATAAACCCCTTCCCCAAGTAGAGGGACAGCACATCCAGGGATCTTTTCTTCAGCAGTGTAATAAAATGGTTTTGGAAAAATCATGGCTGCTCAAATTACAGCTTTATCTTCCCTAACTTTACTTATATACTCCATCTTTTCCAGTAGTTTATTTTGCATTATCTAGGGATTCAGTGTATCAACAGTTGTCATACTAGTTCTTCCTCCTTCCCTTGACAAAACTCTAACTGTAATTGTTCTGTTTGATGGTACCTGTCTTTTAAGTGCAACTTCAACTTGATTAATAAAGAGCCTGATCCTGTAGCCAATTAGTCTGTCACTTTTTTTCTGGAATTTTAGACAGAACCTCAGTTTTCACATCAGATTTAGAGCTGATGATTCCCAAGAGCTCCTTTAATATTTTGGGGAGGGGATACACCTACAAATACATCAATATTAATGCCTTTTTTCCTGCTGTGAAAAGTGATAGTTATAGAAATACTTAATATCTTAACGTGAGGAGTGAGGTAGGCCCATGGTAAGTTACCTCTAAATCTGGGCTTAAGCTGTTGATTCCCAAATCACATTTTTTCATAAAGGAGAGAAGCACAAATTCCTCAGACAACGCTCTCTGTTCTTCAGAGATCTGACTGCTGGCTCTCAGCTCAGCATGCAGCTGTACTCTGAGAACTAATGATGTCACAGAGTATTTTCTGTGAAAAACAAAGTCTGCAGATGTATTTACAAATCACTGATGTAAATTGTCAAAGCAGAATTTTACTAGCGAGCAGTAAACGTGAACCACAGTCAAAGAATGTGCTAATACTTTTGTGATGAATGTGAAGTTTCTCATTGCAGCTGGACCAAGCACTATCTGCTAACCGCTTCTGCCTAACAGATAGAGGATGTTCTTTCCATCTGGACCATTTGAAAGAAGTCTTCTTAACAATTGTCAAATTTTACTCTTTTGCACTTCTGAATTCAGAAGTGACAGCTCACTGACATTACTTATGAATTAAAGTTACTACAGTTTGTGAGTTTCAGCTGCAATATTTACTTGAATACAGATGAAATGCCTAATGTCGTTAAATTTATTTTAATTTTTAGCATAGATATTTTAAGGTGTTCCATTCCTGTTCTGAATTAAGGCAAAGATATTCCTAATTAAACCTCCAAATGCTACTGATTGCATATGAGCCTAGTTTTGTGGGTTTTTCTTAGATTATCTATTTCTAACTGAACACCTGGAACCAAGTGGCAAAGCTCACAGTTGTGGTTTTGGCATACTTTTATACTTGCTTTGTATTTAGCTAGCAATACTATCATAGTGACTAGAGAATCATTCCCATGGAATAGATGATTGCTTAACACAAAAAGCACAATGAAAGCATTTCTACAGAACCCCAGAACAGCTGAGGTTGGAGGGTACCTTTGAGTCCATCTGACCCAACCCTTGCCCAAGCCCAGAGTTGGTTGCCCACGACCAGGTGGCTTTTGCAGATCTCCAAGGAGGAGAATCTGAGTCTCTTTGGGCAACTTTTGCCAATGCACAGCCATCCACACAGCACAGAATCATAAAATAATTTAGGTTGGAAGAGATCCTTATGATCATCAAGTCCAGCCATCATCCTGACACTGGCAAGCTGGTGCTGGGAAAAACCTGTGTTACTCCATTTTGTGCCCGCTGCCTCTCACCGTGAGACTGGGCACTGCTGAAGAGAGCCTGACTCTCTTTTCACTCTCTTCAAGTAATTATTTACCTTGATGAGGTCTCTCCTGAGCCTTCTCTTCTCTGTCCTGACCAGTCCCAGCTCCTCTAGTCATTCCTCATATGAAGGATGTTCCAGCCGCATTTTCATGTCCCTTTATCATTCCTGTTGCCAGCTCTCTTTATAATGTCAGAGTTCTACATGCAAGAACAGGAGTAATAGATTACAAACCTTCCATTCTATTTCATGCACTCTTGGTTTGTTTTCCAGCGATTCACGGAGAATAGCAGCATAACTGCTTGTTACAATGAATTGATTCAAATAGAACATGGGGAAGTGCGATCTCAGTTCAAATTACGGTATGTAGACATATAAGAAAGCATAAGAAGTAAAAAAGACTGTTTGTCTGTGTTCCCAGATGCAGATATATGTACTTTGAATGCTAACCATTTCCTACAGCCTTGTTCCTTGCTCATTTGCAAAACAGGACAAATTTAAGCACTTTAGTAAGTGGTACCTTTAGAAAGCTTTGTTGATGTGCTTCATTCACTTGTGGTTTAAATGATAGTTTTCATTAAAGCAAAATGCAGTACTTGTCCTTTATTCTGGTGCTTGCCTGTGCCCATATGCTTTCAGATGCCCACACTGAGTTTGGCAATAGTACAGCAGCCATCACCGCTATTGCGAACAGAATGAGATCCCTTAGCAGAAACAGCTTCTGCTCATTTAATTGGAAGGGTAGCATTTTAATGATGACTTGTGTGTAAGTAGAGTTTATGGGCTGAAAAGTGGCATGGCAGGAAAATTTCTCAATGTCATTCTTAATCTTACATTGTGAAACTTCATGTTTGACAGCTTGAGCTGATCACAGTCTTGGGCTGGATTTTCCTAGCCCATTTTGTGCCAGATTTGTCAGACCAATATCACAATTTTTTTCTTAATAAGAAATTTTTAATTGTAAAATTGTGTCACTAAGATAAAAAAGGAATACATAATTGCATAATCGTTTTAATATGACTGATTTTATATTTAATACTGGTGCTTACACCTACATGTAAATGTCTTTACAATTCATCTAGACTTAAAAAAAGACCTTTGAGTTGTCACACAGAGGAAATATATTTCACTAGATTCCCATAGGCGAGCTGCAGTTCCTTCTGCAGAAAATATGATCACTTCTCTGTTGGAGCCAGTGTTGCTATTTAGGCAGTAGATTTTTTTAAGATTCCATTTGCAAACCTTTCTGAAAGGAAGTTTATGTTCAAGCAGATATGTGTTCGTGTCTGCAAAAATAAATAAATAAATAAATAAATAATGATTATAGTAGAATTTTCAGGATAAAAAAATAGGATTCAAGATGTCACAATTTTAATAGGCATTTTCCAAGGCTCAGCAGAAAAAACAACAACAACAACAACAACAACAAACCAGCAGAAATGTTATAATTAGAGCTGAACCTGACGGTTCAGTTGTGGATGTAGTGTGAAATGTGTGACTTGTGAACTTAGTTAGCAAATATCAGTTTATGTCCATACAAGCAATACCTGTAGCTTGTGTTTAGGTCCAATACACCAGATTTTGTAATAACAAGCATACTGTAGATGAAAAGGAAACTTTTTCCAGCTGTTGAATTTTATCTTGAGGATTACACTTCTCACAGTTTACACAGCATTCAACTTTGCTGACTGATGATGTCTCAAGTAAGATTCTTACCAGAAACCATAAAACTGTATGTAGGTGACCTCCTTAATTTCTTAGCTGAGAACGTCCATTGCCTATTACTCTCTGTGTAGTAGCTTTTTGCCATTTCCATCTCTCTCTTAGTATTAACTGAAGCATAAAAGGTTGGAAATTATCCTTGTCTTTCTTTAAAACATCAGTGTATGTGTCAATGACTTCTTGTGCTATGTTTTGCTTTCCTTTATTTCTTTTTGTTGTAAACGTTATGTCCTTCTCATTGAAAATTACCTGCTGTAACGCATGGAATAACCTACTTTAAGAATTTGGTGCCAGTAGGGTTTAAGCATCTCTCTGTAAGTGATATCAACTATGAGTGCAGATAATTAAAACTCAGAATCGGGGAACGTGGTTCACATTGCATGCCATATTTTTCTGTGAGTTTACTTAAAATTATCACCAATTAAAAAAATCTTGAAATCTGGGGGAGTGTCAGTCCTCAGAAGCTTTTCAGGTACTGACAGTTCTCTCTTCTGTATTATTTATGTAAACTGTTGTACCACCCACTTGTAATTTGTCTCACTTTTCTAATTTCAGTTACGTGAACTGCGAACCATCCTAGCAAGCTAGGTGTTTTCTGTGTTATCATGTGTTTTGTATATTAGTAATACATCACATATATATCTACACATGTGTATGTCTGCATTATTTACATCATCTCTGCGCAGTACTGTTTCAGAAAGCTTTGGTAGCACAACAGAGGAGTTCTGTTATTATTTAATGCAACAAGCCTTATGCTAACATCTGGGGGATCAAAATAGCCTTCTGAAAGATGAACTTTCAGAGAGGGCATACTTGTAACTTAGAGAAGATGATGCCTTGTGACAAAGGACTTCTTCCTACATTTGCCCAAAGAGGCAGATGTTCTGATTCATGAAAAATGAAGCACAATTAGATTTGATAGCCCTACTTGGTTACAATTGTTTTCATCTTTGTGGTTTAATGAAAAGGAGGGGAAAAATGTTGCACTGTATGCTTCCCGCACAGGGTTGCTCGTCTTTCATATGTCTTTGTATATGTGAAAAGATAGACATAATGTTCTCAAAAAGTAAATCAATGGAACAAATCCCAGGATTTTTGGGGTGTTTGCATAGAAGAGAAAGTCTGTGAGAATGTTGGACCAGCCCAGGGAAGCAGTATTGGAAGTCATTTCAGTGAACAGAGCTGTCTTTCCAATTCTAGATGGGCACACTGTTGCTTAGACAGAATGTTTGTTTTGTTTGTTCTAAAGTTTGGTTGGGTATCTGTAGAATGTGTACATTTACCAAAGAGTTCTGCTAGCTTGACTGCCAGATCAAATTAAAAAGTGGGTTTTGAATAGTGCAAACAGTGCACTGTGTTTTCTTGCAGAAAGCCTACTTAGTGACTTGTTAGTGCAGGTGTACCAGATCTACCACTGAGACACCTCAGTTATTTGCACAGCACAAAATCACACCATGGTGCAGACTTGGACGTCTAGGTTGTCCAGCTCAGTTTATTGAATAAACTGAAGTAGTACAGTTGTCTTCTGTATACAGCAGTACTTCTTCCTATGAATCTTCATCCATGTCGTTATATGTGTGTGCCTTCATGTGTATTTCATTTCCAGTCTGTTTCTGTGTTATTTTCATGATGGGCAGGACTACCAACATGCTATATTTTTTAATGCAGAGGTGGAATACTTCTGTGCTAACAATGCACTGATCATCAGTATTAAATAACACCCCACTATACTGTCTGTGAACAAGACATTTCCATTAGGTTATAGCTGTATACAAGGATGTTTATGCCTGGTGCTTTTCATGCTCCCTGCAGTGAGACATACATAGCAGATAATTGATCTGAATTTAGGCCAGTAAAAAGGACTAGGATCTATCACAGCGCATTTGAGCTGTGTCTTTTAGTATGCACTACATCTCCATAGTTTACTTTATTGTGTTAATTAACACATTGTTTTAACTAACATAAATAATTAGCATTAAGTAATATGTGTGAATTATAGTTTAAGTGGTATCAATTCTGTAGCAAATGGGTAAAGATTCTGTTTTCTTGCATTAATTCAAGGATAGCCCTAAAAAAATGGAAGGTGGGGATTAGTTCTGCCCTTAATTAGAACTAGGCTGTATGAAAGTCGAGCCACTGAATTATAAATTGAAAGCAGGAAAAGTGATATTTTTCTGGCTGGGATTTTGTGATGGCTTAAATCATCTCCTCTAATTGTGTAGCATTACAACTTCTTTGATAATCGAGGTCCATTTGCTGTAATGAAAAATTTATGTTTATACTTATATGTATATGTGTATATGCACATGTAAAATAAGCACAGCACATTTTATGTATGTGTATATCAGGACATGTTTTATTGGGGTATATATTAGGATATATTTAACATATATACATTCATATAATGTGCTGTGCTGATTTTTGTGTTCCCTATGCTTGTTGTTCACAAAACTTTCTATTGCAATGTAAACACCCATTTGTTATTTTACTGATTGTTAGTTCCTGCTCTATAAAGGGTGTTTGGAAAAGGCCACGTGCTATTAAGTGATGTTGTGCCCCTCAGCAGTTTTACAATGTGATCTCAGAAGAATATTTCAGCAACAGGAGTGTCCAAAGGTGAAATCCCACAGAAAATTACAGTGGTGATTGTTACCTGGTTTGGTTGAAACAGCATGCTAATTTGTCATTAATCTATGGATAAGTGCAATGTAATAATCTGTTTATGATGAGCAATATGTTCTAACACTAAAACTAATGTGAATCATTTGCTAATTTCAGGGCATGTAATGCAGTATTTACAGCATTAGAACATTGTCAGGAAGCTATAGAAATAACCAGTGAAGATCATGTTATTCAGGTATGGGGAAAAAAATCAGTCATTTTGTGGAATTCAAAGACAGCAACCTGAAAGAGATCTTTGTTCAGTAATGTCTCTTCTAATTCAGTGTTTTGCTTTTGTTGCCATATTTCTGCAGCATTTCTGGATGCTGCCTGTTGATACTTGCTGAATTTTTAGGACATTTCCTTTAGTGACTTTATTCATATGATCATTTCCAGTTGCTCATAGTAAAACAAGCATGAAATCTATTGCAGGAATCGATATCCTGTGCAGTAAAGGGACTTGTTCTCTTTCCATGTTTTCTAAATCAGATTCTATGTTCAACACCTTATGTAAAATAAATAATATGTATCTAACAATTGTAAGTGAAGTCTCTCACCATTGGCATAATATTTTATGTGGCAGTCTGTAGGGCTGTGTGGTTTTGGATTTAGGTGCGTACCCTGAAATATTTGACATGTTTGTGTGAGTAATCATCTTCTAAGTATGTCCTCCTTATCCCGAAGTTCTTCTGTTTCACAGTACGTGAATCCAGCCTTCGAGCAGATGATGGGGTATCACAAGGGAGAGCTCATTGGGAAGGAACTTACTGAGCTACCAAAAAGTGATAAAAACCGCGCAGATCTGACAGACACTATCAACGCATGTATTAAAAAGGGAAAGGTAGGTAACTAAAATCAGCCTGGGCAACTCTAATTTGGATTTCCAGTCTGCTTTATTTTTTTCATATCTGGGTTTAAAAACACGAGATTCTGTTCTCTTGAGTTGCAGATATCCCATCCTAGTTCTGTTCCTCTAATTCCTAAATGTTTTGAAAATGTTGGGCACTTTTTCACAAGAGAATAGTATGGAAAAGTTGAAACTGTCCTTAGACAAGCAAATATCTGCTCAAGGCAGTACTGAGGATTACGAGATTTTACACTTTCTTAGAATATAAACACGAAATAATATGTAATTATTTACTGCATAAACACTAGATGATAATAAATGAATATTTGACTGCAAGCTAAGTATTATTAGATGCTCTCTGTTGTGTGTGTTTTCTTAGGAATGGCAAGGGGTTTACTATGCAAGAAGAAAATCAGGAGACAGTATCCAGCAACACGTGAAGATAACACCAGTGATCGGTCAAGGAGGGTAACTAACAAACATCTCCAGAGCACAATTGCTTTTCTTTTTTCTTTTCTTTTTTGTAATCCTTCTCTGTGTTTTCCCTATCTGTGCACTTGCCATGAACCTCCGTGTATTAAGGAGCAGGGTGGTGATAACACCACTGACTTCAAACAGTGCAGGAAAAATATGCAACATTAAGAAGGCCATGATTTTTACTGATTTGTTCAGTTTGGTGTCTTCCCTTGTTGGCTAACAAAACGTGAAATCATAGTAATGGATAGTGTTGCTGTGATATAGACAGCTGAAAATTGGTGTTTGGGTCGATGTTACCATGCATTTCTCTGTGAAGTTACTCCAGAGTATTCAAACTGCTAATCACACAATTGGAAGTGTCAGCAGCCAGGTGATCCATTTTGTGTGCACACTTGCATGTGCTTGCACTTTTGCCATGTATGATGTGCATGTTGCCAAATTCTGCTCCCAGATGTGTGAGTGAACTCTTGAAGCACAAATAGAATCATGTGTCTTAGAACAAAAACACGGCTGTTCCACTGCGTGTTGCTCAGTCAGTTGCTTGGTGTTGGTTTTGATATCTTGTTCCCTAAAGAATTCAGCTTTAAAAAATAGCGGCATGTCGTTTCACTTCCCTCTTTAGCATTTGATGTGATAACAATGGATTATTTCTGTTGCTAGGAAGATCAGACACTTTGTGTCCCTCAAAAGGCTGCGCTGTACTAATGAAAACAACAAGCAGGTACTGTGTTTCTTCCATGTCGTAATGCTCATCTCTTTTACTAAATTATACTTTTTGTTTAAGAAATTGATGTAGATCACATCCACTTGGAAAAAATATTACCAGTGAGATTATCACTGGTTGTTAGATGAAGCAAAAAAAAAATGTATTTGCATCGAGTTTAGTCTTTTTCTGCTGGGCTGCTCGCTTATTGTAGGACTGCTGAGTAGAGAAAGACTGTTATTGTCTGGAACACGGATATGAGTCTGTGGTACTAGAGAGCATCATGTACTATAATGAAGAAGGAGTTCAAGATGTTTTTTCTACAATGGCTCTCGACAGTCTGATCTGATATACTTATGTTTGATAATGACCTATGCTCAGCTCTTACAAGATCTGTAAATACATGGATCTTGAATAAAATAAAAATTGTGTAGCATTGCCTTCAGCTCAGGACCTGAGATATCATATACTGCACAGTGTGTCTGTTATAGAGGAATGTAATTGCAGTGCAGGGCATAATTTGAGCCACTCTCAGTGGCTTTTGTCTGCACTCAGCAAAGTGCTCCCAGCAGGTTAAAGGTGATTCCTCCCCTCTGCTCAGCATTGGTTCCAGTACTCAGCCACCCATACAAGAGAGAGCTGTGCATACAGGAGGGAATCTAACAAAAGTCCATTAAGATGATGAAGGGACTGGTGCATCTCTTCTGTGAGACAAGGCCAAGAGAGCTGGGACTGTACAGACCAGAGAAGTGGAGACTCTGGGGGATCTCATCAGTGTCTATAAATGGGAGGGTGTGAAGTGGATAGAGCAAGGCTCTTTTCACTGGTGCCCAGTGCCAGGACAGGGTGCAGTGGGCACATACTGGGAGACTGGAGGTTCCTTGCACGTGTTCACATATGTTCAGGTGCATATCCACCAGGTCTTGTAAAAACCATGGAAGCATGAGAAGGTTTTTGGCTGATCTGCTCCTGCATACTATCTGATGGCCTTTGAAGCCACTGAGCATGTTGTATTCCAGTGGAATAAGAAATTCTGGACTTCTCTGAGTCAAAGAGTAAAATCTCCTTGAGGCCTGTAGGGGTGAGATGGAAGGTAGGGAGCATAAGAGGTAGCTACTAGCATTTAAACTGAGGATGTGCTTATGGAATATGATACATTCCCTATAATTTCCATTTTTCTTAAAAATGTGGGTTTTAGGAACCAGGTATATTGTTTTGTATCAAAGTTTAAGTGTGCTTTTACATCTCTGTGGATAAAGGCAGTGTGTGCACAAAGATGCATGGAAGGTCACTCGAATTTCTAGTTGCCTGTTCTTCAGTATAACAAACCTATCCTTAGTAATAGATTACTGGGAAAAAAAGTATTGGAAGTTAATAGGTAATATTCTGTAAAATTGTCTGTTAGTTGAAACCAAGCCTGTTGCACAGATAGTATCAAATCAATGAATAATTTTGCATAGCTTTTGGGAGAACTTTGAAGCTTAAAACTTAAAAACTTAAAAACAAGGCTCGAAATGGTTCCAACTGACCTCCTATTTGGATCAAAACACACATTGTAATATTAGCAGCAAGGTATCATTTACAGTAGCAGGATTTTAAAAGTACAGCCTGGAGTGCAGGAGACTTTTGTAATGGAAGAAGTACTAATGTTACACAGTATTTCTTCTTTTATTCATTAATAAAACCTCATTGTTCATGTTGTTGCATTTACAGCTGCTTTGATGTTGATTTGAAAGCGAGGTACCATTTGATGTATTTTTCTATAGTGTACACACAGCTGAAAGGCTGGTGCAGTATAAATGTAGAATGGTTTATGTGAGATCATCAGTACAAAACATTAACAGACTTGCAGCCATCTGTAAAAACAAACAAACAAACAAAAAAACAGCAGAGGGAATATTCCAGTTCTTAGGACTACACAAGTAAACTTAGCAACAAAACGTTATCTACAAATGTGTGTCAGAGGCCACGCTCAGTGGAAAGCACAATCAATTCGTGTTTTTCAGTATTGAATCATGAGTAGTTATTGGTAAATGAAGCCCAAATGCTGTGATCTTTGTTTCCTGGGCAGCCTTAGACAAGGTTGTATGTCCTCTGAAACATTCTGAACAGATATAGAAACCTACTACAATGGTTAAAGATTACAGCCTGACAGAAAATATATTCTGTAGAGACTGAAGGTCTATATGGAAAAAAATAAGGTACAGCCCACAGAACTAGGTGGGGTTTTTTTGTGTGTTTCTGTTCTGTGGTAGAAATCTCTCCAGCCTGTGGTACAATACCAGATGTTTTGGCATCAAATAGAAAACTCTTAACAGCATCTCGAGGCCTTGTTTTGCTTTAGACTGGGGATGGTGGTTATATGTGATAATACCTGTTCCATATTCGTAAGACTTCTTGAAATTATTTTGTCAGTGGTACTGCTGTGTATTTTTTCAGCTGTGATCAGCGTTTGAACACTGCAGTTTTGCACCCTCTGGTGGCAAAGAGAAGTTCAACGAAAGAGAAAGCACTGCTGACTTTTGCAGGAGGGCTTCATTTTTTTGCAGCAGTTGGTGGGACAGACCGAAGAGCCACAGAAACGTGATGAAAATTAAAAATAAGCTTATTAATGATTTAATACAAATACAGTGTTAATAAAACGGCCTCTGGGGTATAAAAATTACCTGCTGGTATTTATTTAGTTAACACTGTGGCACTCCTTATGTTTACAGTTCTCATTACACTGCAGTACAAATGCTGTACACCATCCTGTTGGAAACAGTTTCAGGGAAAGGAGGGCAAGTGTTTACCTATGTAGGCTTTCTGCATTTGTGGTAGAAATGTTTTCAGAGGTTGAGGAACTCAACAGTTAATGGCATTTTGTCTGCAATTACAGCGAATTTGGGTAAGCAGACCACAGATAGAGTTTGCACTGAGATACAGCTGTTTTCCGTGTTCCCCCCTAATGCAGTGGATGCTGCCATTGAGTCAAATAAGACTCAAGCAAAGAATTGCATAGAACAAAGTTCCAGTGTAGGCAAGCCCATCACAAGCATTCCTATTCTTTAGTTTCAGAGCAAGTAATCTTACTGTTCCTTTAGATGCCCTGAGTTCATCCTTGGGCTCTACTGGAAGGCAGTCCCTTGCTTTCATCTGTCCTTTTGTGTCAATATGCTCCTGAAAAAGGAGCATACCTCTCCATTGATAATGTAGCAGCTGGGTGAGTTCATTATGTGCCCTCAGGCACTGGAAATTGCTTCAGGTGCTACAGGGTGATGCTTGATTTTTCCATGCCATAGTGCTCAAATAGCCCATGCTTGCCTTGGCACCCTTTGAGGAGGTGGCACCTACACGTTGAAAATACCAGCATTGCAGGTGCAGCTTCTGCTGGCCATAAGGCCTCAGCCTTCCAGGAGTACATAGTCCTTCTAAGCTACTACGTCTTGCTGAGTTGTCTTGTCCTGTCCAGATGGTGGAGTCAGTGCAGTTCAGGATGTTTTGAGGCTGCCATTATTTGGGGATTTCCTTAAAAGAATGGTACCCTGTGAAATAAACACTGAGAGGGGCCCAAATTCTTTTTTTCCAGCGCTGATCAGCATGTGGGTCTGACGAGATTTGTGCTTTATATTGGACACACACCTTGTTCCTATTTCTTGTTTTGCAAAACAACTCTGGAAAGACTTTTCCTGTGACAAATAGAATCATAGAACATTTGCCCAGTTGTTTTCTTCCATTGTTTTTTCCCTCTGTTCCTCCAGTTTATGAATTGAGGCCTGGCAAGATTGTCTCCAGTGTTTGTGCATGCTTGTATTTATAACAGCGGTGATGTTTCTCCTCTTATGAGCTTATCAGTTCAAGATAAGCTATATAACTGCTCTCGCTACTTAACTTACTTGGCTCTTTCAGTCATGCCTACAGCAAGGGGTAAAAGAAATACCTTGGAAGTACTGAAATGTGGATTATTTTTCATATACACAAGGAATGTGCCATGGTTTTCTTTCAGCAGCGGGAAGCAGGAAGAGATGTATCCAAAGGGCTCATAACTCCAGTTCTGAACTGGAATGAGCAGTTATATATGTATTACATGACAAACTTCCACAATCTTATTCTGTTGAGATAAGGTGATTTCTCTGAGAGTTTCTGAATGGTTGTTGGAGAGATGTTTAAGCTTTTAAAATGAATTTAATGAGGGAAGAGAGCCCTCTTAAATTCTCACAAACAAGGTTTGTGTAGCGCATTACTGCAGGATTTCCTCTTCCTTTTTTAATTCTTACCCCTCACAGTAAATCACTCCTTAATTCTGGTTTCTGTCCTTCATTCTCTTTGTTTCTGAGAGGGATAGAAAAGCAAAAGAGCTTTTAGTCTGTCAGTGCATTACAAAGCAGTTGGTGGAAGCATTAAGGTGACGGAAAAGTCCTACTTAAGTTCTAGAAAAGACTGAAATATTTTCAGGTGTTTCAGAAGCACAAATGAATTAGATACTGGTGGGTTTGTTTGATTGTTTATTTGTTTTCATTCATGGGAGTGTTTAAAAACCACTGAGAAACAAATTTCTGGTGGTTTCTATCTTTTCTTCAGTATCTTGAGTGTTCTTTTTCTGTCTTTATTGAAAATGATCCGTTGTATCACTAGTCCATGAAAGACTGTATACAAATTGGCTTAGACGGTACAAAGAAAATAGCGTCAAAAATACCGTACAGAGGACAAGAAATGAATAACATCTTAGTTTTGGGGATTTGTTTGTTTGTTTGTTTGTTTGTTTTCTCTATTTTTGCATTTTATTTCTGGAATCTTTCATGTTCATATGCAATTTGTACTTAAAACATTTCCTAAAACAGAACCTCAGTTCTCTTACAGACCTGGGCGTTAAAACAGGAACTGATTGTTCATATGTAAAAGCACTATCGTAACTGTGATTTCCTGCATTGAGTGTCTGTTTACTTTCGTTTTATTTCTCTACTTCTAATTACACCTGAAGGAGAGTCTTTTCCTATATATATGTATATATAAATTTTAAATAATAGCAAATGTGACAGCGTTGAATGTAGCCCTTTTTAAATCTCTCTGTGTTTGTTTGTTTTTTTTCCCTTTACATACATAATTTACTCTTGGTGCATCTTCAGCTCTGCAAGAGTCACCGCGATGAGAATTATTCAGGAGACAATTCTCAGTCAGGTTAGAATGCTATCATTTGCCTTTATATACTTCTGCCCTTGAAGTCATGGCCAGTTCTTGCTGCTGTGAAATGCTGTCTCTTCCCTCTGTTGAGCCTGTGATCAGAGAAGGTGGCCAGCTGCTCAAACGTTGCACCATAATTGAGTTTGTAATAGTCAATAAAAATGCAATCTACAGTGCTCAGAAGCAAGTTGTGTTGCAGTTTGTTGTATTAAAACACTTTGTCCCATCCCAAAACTGATGTACCTTGTCACTCCCTGCTGCTTGAAATAAAAGTGAAGCTGTGCCGATTTGTGCCAGACTACCTGCCCTAGTGTTTCAAGGTTCAGGACCTGTCAGCAGGGACATGAGCATAGCACAGGGTAAGACAGTTCTCTACAAAGTCCATGTCCCATCAGCCCTGAGCACAGTGGTGGAGCTGCAGCATGTCTGAACAGCCCTAGCTCCTTGTCTTAGGAAGCTGTATTTACTTGCAGACAGATTCAAGATGTCAGCTGAGAGCTATCTGCAGAAGTTACTAGAGGTGACTTCAGGAAGGAAGATGAGGAGATAATCACTCCTTCCAGCACTGTTTAAATAGCATTTTTCCCTATAGGGTGATTTGAAGTTTGTGATGGTCTTCTGTTGATCTGAAGTAGATTTCTAAGTATTGCCTTAGAAAAGTCCTTGCGCTCTGTTGCCTTCTAGAACCCAAGACCTTCCCACAGCAAACACCGGGTAGCATTGATGTGCATTATCAGGCAGCTTCTCATTTTCATCTGGGAGGATGTAACATACTGAGAGATTAGGAAGTGAATTTTTGACATTCACTACTTTTCAAAGTAACATAAGAATATGTAGAAGCATTGGAGAACTTTGTGGTGCAAAATACAGTCTGCAAGGGAGGGTGAGATTGGGGAGAAGAGACTAGAAGGACAACCACCTCCCTCTCCCTGCTGCCCTAGCCACATCCTCACAAAATACTCAGTACACATGACACCAGCGAAGTTTCCAGCTGCCTAGCTGGCATTTAGAACAAGGAGAGTTATCTTGTCTCCTTCTGCCACTTGCAGCTGTGAAAATAGCATTTTACTGAGTGATCTTTCTACTTATCTTTGGGACATTGTCCAGTCATTTACAAGATTTTGTTTCATTTGGCTTTTCCATGTGTCTGACTATGACGGTTTCTATTCATTTATTTGTTTGTTTTCATAAATGGCAATTTCAATAATGACAGCTTGGTGCATGGTTAATTTCCACGGCAACTGGTTAATTGTTTGTAATTGTTCTCAATATGTTGCATTTTTTCTTAAATAGCATACAAATAATTACTGAAAAGACAGCAAAAGCTGACTTAATACAAAGAGAGCAGATTAGTCCTTGTGCTGGGTCATTGTTGGCTGAGATGGGATTTCTCTCATCTATCGAAGTTTCTGTGCAGTTAAGCTCAGGGTTGTCCAGTGGACAGTGGAGAGCAACAGGAAGGGTTGCAGGCAGGGTCCATCCTGAAGTACAATGACCTGTTCGTGGCCATGCCAATGCCCATTTTATTACTGCAGAGGGGTCTTTGATAGCTACCTCAGGCAAAGACAGGCTGAAAGACTGCTGCTTTTAGGCAGCTGAAGTTAGGTGAATTCCCTGCTCCATTGATGGTCTTGTCTTTCTTCCACAGCATCTTTCCAGGTGACCTTAAGCAAGTTGCTGTACCTTGGTGTACTCTAAGTCTTTATCTCAGCCCCTAAGTCCCCGTTCTGAGCTGTCAGTTACAGTATTTCCCCCACTTATGTGGTATTGTAAAGATTATTTAAATGATGTTCAGAGTTTGGGAAGGAGAAGCATTTATTACTGGCACATTTTAAAAGGTTTTGTTTTGCATTTACAGAATCCCATTCCTTCAAATGCAAGAACAGAAGGAAAGACTCAACTGATGTTAAGTCTATATCTTCACAAAGTAGTGATGGTAAGAAAATAAAAATCAGTTAGGAATAAGATTAGAAATAAAGATCAGAGGCAGCAAAAACACAGAGTGAAAGAGGAACCAGGCAGGTTCGTGGGTGATTGAACAGAGATTTCTTCAGTGTCTTACAACTTCTTTAAAAATTCTTTATTCTGAACTGCAAAGCAACGCCCAGAATGAGACTCAGTCTAAATATGCTGCATATCAGTGCATGGTGCCTTCACTGGTGGCTTCATTGATGGGGGACGTGGAGGGACTGATTTCTGCTGGCTACTTGAGAGCAGAGCTGGTCCTGATCCCACCTATGACTGCCTGCCAGGCCTGGGATGGTGGTGGCAGAAGATTTCAGTGTGTAGTGAGAGAAGCACACCTTGTAGGGTGCAATAATGGGTTTAGTTAGAGCAGCTGCAACACGGAGATGAGGGGGCTACATTCTCTCACAGAAGAAGCAGTGGCTGACTCAAATCCATCAGCAAACAAGGGGAGAGTGGGAGTTGCTGGGCATGTAGTATGGTAAGTACATCTTCCTTTCAGTATAGCGGAAGTGTGGGATGGATGGATGGATGGATGGATGGATGGATGGATGGATGGATGGATGGATGGATGGATGGATGGATGGATGGATGGATGGACGGGGAAAAACTGACAGCAGCAGTGAGAGGTGGCTGCACAGGAGGCAGTCTGCAATGCAGGAAAAGGAACGGTAAAGCAAAAACTTGCAGGAGATACAGGAGAAACAGAAACTAGCTGGACTCTGTCATGGTGTTCCCTAGTGGCAGCCTTTGGCACTGGCTAAGTGGTGTCAGATTTACACTCTATTGTGCATAAACAGTGTTCTCTCTAATGGCAGCTCCAAGTTTACAGAACCGGCGGTACTCTTCTATGGCAAGGATCCACTCAATGACGATAGAAGCTCCTATCACAAAGGTGAGTCCTGAACATTGCCTTTTCTGCAGGCTCACAGTTTGGAGCTGCCCTTATAGGGAAATATATAGCCTGCTTTGTTGTCTGTTCTTGTGTAGGAGAACACATACTTCACAGTCTCATCTTCGCTTTTGCCATTGGTATTTGTAACACAGCATACAGAAGAGGCAGACTCTGCACTGCATTCTTTCCCCTACTTTCCTGCACTCATTTCTTCACTGTCTTTGATACACTGTCTGCTATCTCAAAGCAGCTGCATGATAATTTATCCCACAAAACTGCATGCCTGCCATCTCCTGTCCTCAGACTGTTTTTTACCCTCCCAATCTTCTTACCATCAGGCTCTTTGCTTCCTAGTACCCCTGTCCATTGCAGCAGCTAACTCCTCTCCTCCTCCATAAGCACAACCTGTTGTGCTCCTCAACAGTTCTGACTGTGTGGGGGGTATTTTTTGAGTCCTGGCATTGCCAGGAGCAGTCCTTAGAGCTGCTGTGCCACTGCTACATTCCTGTATTGTAGCTGAGACATATTGTGAATGGCAACAAAGAGCCATCCTCTTCTCCCTCATTCACAGCCCAGCTGTTGCTGCTCTTTGCCCTTTTTCATCTGTACTGAGAAAATGGAGGCTTTACATCTGATTCATAGGAGTTCTTGTTTGTTTGTTTGTTTGTTTGTTTGTTTTCCTTAGGACCAGATGATTTCTTCTGAGCAGCCTTAGCTGTGCTGCAGGACTGTGACATGGTTATGTGTTGGTCTGCTTACCTACAACTATTTTGGGTACTACATACCCTTCTGCTCTCACTTCCCAGGAGTCTACCAGTTACTCACAGATGGGCGCCAGGGACTCAAAGCAAGCAGTTACATTTTTGAGTTAAAGGACTGAGGGAAACCACATAACTTGCTAAGTGGGAAGTAGTGTAATCCAGTTAGTAATGTTACAAAGCAAGAAAAATATTTGGTATTCACTCTTCCTTGCCTAATCTGCTTTCAGGTTATTAACATAATTAATGCTGCCCAGGAAAACAGCCCCATCACTGTAGCAGAGGCCTTGGACAGAGTTCTGGAAATCCTGCGGACAACAGAGCTCTACTCCCCTCAGCTAGGTGCCAAAGATGAAGATCCTCACACAAGTGATCTTGTTGGAGGTCTGATGACTGTAAGTAAAATTAGTAAAGATGAAATTACTGTTGGCAGAGTCATGCATCACGGTTCGGTGATCCGCTACCAAAAGCAGCTGAAGCAGAATTGTAATGCATCACTGTTTCACTTAAATGTTTTGGCTTATGTACCACCATGTACTAAGACACAGCTATATCTCAGTCTGTTGGATGCATTCATCCTCATATAAGAGTGAACACAGTCACCACTAGAAACCATATAATCTAATCTGCTTTGTCTCAAGTAGATACTTTTTAGAAACTCTAAAAACTTAGATGGGATTAGAGGGATTGTTCTACAGCTACTCAACCTGACAACTAGACGAGAATAGTGGCCCTTACTTTCATCAGGTTATGACTTTGGTCCTCTAACAGTAGCAAAGCTGTCTGCCAAAGACAGACTGCCTGGATTTCAACGTGGATTGCCCCATTTTGTAATGAACACTGAGCTAATCCTTGTCAAAATAATGAAAAGGAAACAGAAGATAAATGATGGTGGTTAATGTGAATGATGAAATGCTTCAGGTGCGAATGGAGGGGTCAAGGAGGGCTCTACACAGTGTGGTTGGTAATATCCTTTCTGGAGGTCTCATGCTAGTGTTCCTCAGATCCTTTCATGTCTGTTTTGAAAGGCTGTAAAGCAAGAATGACACTTATAATTCTATTATAGTGCTACAAGTAGGAGCAGTACTTTCAGTGCCTAGGCACAGTAGCTAAGAGGCAGTATGTGTACAGTGTTTTTCCAAGTAACAAGACATGGAAATTATTTTTGCCACAATTTCTTAATAACTTTGTTTATTTTAGGACGGCTTGAGAAGACTGTCTGGAAATGAGTATGTGTTTTCCAAGAGTAAGCCACCATTTTAAATTTCTCTTTGCATGTGTAATTTTATTTGTAAATGCTAATGACACAGAAATTCACTCTAGCAGTGGGAGCAATAGTATGTCTTTGGAAACAGTCATCTAAGTGACTGTAGAGCGAGTGTTGGACTGCCTCCATTTTGGATCTGAAGCAGGTTCAAATAGCTAAAGCAACACATTTAAAATGTAGAAAATCAGGCCAGAAACTTAATTTAATTGTCATTTGTTGAGCTCTTTCATTTATTTCCGGATAATCTGAAGTGACAGAAGCCACATGTGGTAGGCTTTTACAAACTTTGTATTGTAAGAGAAAGAGCTGTTTTTCTTAAAAGAGTTGTTTTCTAAATAGAACACTGCATGTAGAAAGAAAAAATCCATAAATGCTGTAATTCCCAAATTCTATTTCATCAGATATGAACCTGAGCCATAGTCACCTTTCAGTGCCAAATACTGTCAGTGATGTTCCACCTTGTATTGCACAGCTCCTGGATAATGAGGAAAGCTGGGACTTCAATATCTTTGAATTGGAAGCTGTTACAAATAAAAGGTACTTGATTCCTTTCTCTGGGTGCCCATAAAACTGTTGCTGAGATGTTGCTGTAGCATAAAGTGCTCTGCTCAGGAAAACTGAAGAAAGATACTGCAAGTCTGTGAGAGCTGTCTTCCTATTTTCTGTGAGCATGAATGTACATGTTTGTACTACCTACAACATCTGCAAGCCAAGCATGGATCAGGGTTAGGATATATGCATAGGACACAGGAAACTCTTTATAGGCTGTTGTCCTCTCTGACAGCATCTCTGACCTTCACAGGTTGTTTTCTATTCAGCTCCTACCTTGTTTGACTCCCACCAGATTTCTAAAGTCACGCCATCAAAGCCCAGCATTGTTACATTCTGGGTGTCCCACTGATGCCTTCATTCCTGCTACTGCACAAATGGTCAGGCTGGAAAAAGCAAGCTGCTCCCCTCCATCACCTAAATCACCCTACGATTTTGTGAGCTGTGAGACAACCATGGCTTTTGGTTATAAGGATAAAAACTGGTCTGGAGGATGAGCCAGTGATAGGATCAAGAGACTGAGATTGTGATTATTGCAATGATTGTAAGACATTATCAGCATAGTTTGCATGTTGCCAACCTGATACATTTAGGAAGTAGGAATCTGTACCCACAAATTCACAAGATTACATGAAGCTGTAAGTATTTGCACTTTGTCTTATTGTTTCTTAGCCTTTGGAATGTGGCTGTGTTAAAATTGTGTTTTTTCTCTTCAAAAACAAGTGTATTTTTGATTGATTAACAAATACTCAAAACACAAAGGAACAGAGCTTTTAAGCATTTCTACCTGAGGCTTCTTGAAACCCAGGATAAAATCATAAGAACTGGTGAATCCGTAGTGGAACTGAGCCACATTGCAGAACACATCAAGACTGAAAGAAGATGTAACCATTCATAACCTAGTTGGTTAGGCTTTATAGAGGTTCAGGTGCATTAGAGTTAATATTCCCCCCACCTTTTATTGTTAAGGTCTTGTTGGTTTATTTGATGAAAACATCACTCTTTAGGAGTACTTACATTACAGCAGTGCTATTTTCTCTTGTTGTTTCCTAGGCCGTTAGTTTATTTAGGCTTAAAAGTTTTTGGCCGGTTTGGGGTCCCTGAGTTTTTGAACTGCTCAGAAGCCACGCTGCGAGCATGGCTGCAGGTGATGGAAGCCAACTACCACTCCTCCAATGCATACCACAACTCCACACACGCTGCGGACGTCCTGCACGCTACCGCCTTCTTTCTGGGGAAGGAGAGAGTTAAGGTAAAACTGTTGCCTAGGAGCTGGGAGTTGGGTGTGCTTGCTCAAGTGCCACTCTGAACTGCCGTTTTATATGCATCACGTTTACTCAAATAATGGTCCTGACTCCATAAGGTTACTCTGCCCTTGAAGTCTTTTCCTGTGATGTCTGCAGGCCCACACAGTTTCTCTGAAGTCTGTTGACGGGAGGAAGGAATTCATACTTTTAACTAGCAACAGTAGGGGAAAAAAGATATTATTAACTGACTAGTTCCTTAGTTCTTTGTAAAGCTTTGCAGAACGTACAAGGTCTGTGGGAGTACCAACAGTATAGAGTCATTCAGACAGATGTGCGAAGTGGAAAAGTGCCTACAAGAGGATGTTGTTAGGTAAAATCTAAATTAATAGAATTTGGATGAGCATAGAGGATCTTGGAGGAGTTAACCAGTGTGCACAGTGAGTGAGGAATGATTGCAAGGATGTGGGTCCCTGCACTCAAGCTTAAGGTTGTTTATTTTTGGGTACAGATAGATGATCAGAAGTTATTTTGTTGTAATTTTTGTGCCATGTCATGATCTCTCTCTCATCCGTAGGGAAGCCTTGACCATTTAGATGAGGTGGCTGCATTAATAGCAGCCACCATTCATGATGTAGATCACCCTGGACGGACCAACTCTTTCCTGTGCAACGCAGGCAGTGAATTAGCTGTCCTTTACAATGATACTGCTGTGCTAGAGAGCCATCACACAGCACTGGCATTTCAGCTGACGGCTAAAGACAGCAAATGCAACATTTTCAAGAATATTGATAGGTAAGTCTGCTAGAGAAGGACAGTGTGTCTGCGAGGACTGGTGGTTTGGGGATTTCAGTCTGCTGCAGACTAAGAGCCTAACTTCTGAACCAGGAAGTGTGATTTGAGTGGAGACATCACTGATAATTAACCTCTTCCAGAATTCCAAGTAAACGTTATTCTAAAATTGGCTTTGATTCCTCCACCCTGTGCTCTGCATTTTGCAGCACTGTATTGTTTGGAAGCACAAGGGTAACTGGTAATCTTGTATGCACTGCAGTGGCATGGTCCAGTTGGCAGGCCCTTCTTAAACCCTGCACCTTTCATAGCCATGAAGGCATCGGCTCGTGTGTGTGAGCTCCTGAGTTGTGTTTTGCAGCAGTCTGGGAAAGAACGAGGTGAGGACAAGGTTCTGTCTGGCAGGCTTGTGAGCAAAAACTACTTTTGTTTCCTAGAAATCACTATCGGACGTTGCGCCAGGCCATTATTGACATGGTTCTGGCAACAGAGATGACAAAGCACTTTGAACATGTGAACAAATTTGTGAACAGCATCAACAAGCCAATGGCATCGGAGGAGACCAGCTCACATGTGAGTGCTTACATGACTTTGCACCTCTCGGCATTTCAGTGAAGTTTTTCCACCATAACGTGAGGTATCACTTCATTCACATTGTAATGGCTTGCACTAAGGACACAACTGGATTTGTGATCTCACACTTCAGTGCGTGAAGGAATATTTCCTTCAGTTTTCTATGCCTGTCTGGACTCTGATTCTATTTTGTAAGCCTTGCTGTCAGAGCTTTTTTTGCATTCACAAAACACGGAAGCAGATGCTTTTGTACATGCAAAATACATGGAACCAGGTCAGCACTGTGCCTGCAATCCTGCCTCTGAGAGGTGGGATTTCCCTAAGCCTTGATCTCTGAGGAAACTGCAGTTTTGTTCCCATGCCATCAGGAGTCTTCAAGCCTTGACGAACAACTCTGTTGCTTCCTCACCTCTCTCCACCTGAGCCCCATTCTTAATTTCATCAAAAGCAATCTGGGCCATTTTTCATGTCACTTCATGTGCACTAATGTTCCACATCCAGCCCAGACCTATTTCACACATTACCTATGTGTTTACTAGCTCAGGCCCCTCTTTACCTTCATTTGTTGCCTCTCAAGGTTGAACATTTTCTGACATGGTTCTCCTCACTAACCTAAAGATCGTCTTATCATCACTTGGTGAAAATAGTGTTTTATTAGAAATGGGGATAAGAAATAAGAACAAGGTAAAATTCAGTTATACTAAAAAATGAAAATAGCTTCTGTTACTTCCCCAGAACTCAACATTTTCCTCCATAAACTGTCATGGATGCAGAAACCAGCCAGGACTGGTGAGGTTTATGACTTCAGAGTCGCTTTAGCTGGCCTGCCTGTAGGGATACTGAGCTCTGTTCTCCCAGCAGTCTGAGCTGGAAATCACAAACACACCTGAATTTCATTGGCTCTGTGTGCCCTTTGCACTGTTAGGCCCCAGCGCTTCCAAGCTCTGGAGGGCGCACTGGATGTGGCACTGGGTCTGAATTTGCCTGATGCATCAGTGCTGCTAGAACTCATAGGGTGCAGAGGGACAATGGTTAGACACCACAGAGTTCTCCATCACTGTTGTGCATTATGCTGCCATCACATCACCTAAGCAGAGCTTTTCATAGCCTAGTTCTCATGGGACAGGCCAGCCAAGACAGCAGTGATTCCGCTCTGTGTTGAAGCACACAGAACAGTAATACATCAGCATGCCTCGCTTGGTATAATCAGCCGCTTTCAGATTTCTCTGCCTGTAATTCTAAGGTGGCCAAACAGCAACTTGCTCCAACTTCTGAAAAGCTCCAATTTTGGAAAAGCTCACTGAGTTGGCAAAGGGAAATCAGCACTCTCGGATGGTGCTGCATGTCTTCCTCTGGCAGATCAGATGCATTTCTCCACCTCCATCCTTAAGAAATCTCCGCTCTGGCAGCCCTGACTGTAGGATTGGTTCTCAAGTCCCACTGAAAACACAGTGTTTCCGAGCTCCAAATGCATCTGTTCTAATGGTTCCTGGACAGCTTTTATATATTCTCTGTATTTTCTATTCCAGTCACCACAATGTACCCGTAGAAAACACTGGGTTTTTTTGTGTTGTTGTTTTTGGTTTTTAATTCAGCCTCCTTTATCTAATCTGTCTCTTTTAAACACACACCTTACTGATTTGCTCTTTTCCCTAGTGTAGGTTGTTCTGTTCCTTATTTTTAATGGTGGCTCTTCATATTCTTGATCTTGAACAGCAGTGTATGAGCAGGTCTAATCTAGCAGCTCTTTCCTGGGCTGCCCATGCTGAAAAAAATAACTGCTAAACATAAAGTTAGAAGATTAATGCTGAATTGGGAACTGCAGAGTATCTGCCCATAAACCACAAAGACATTAATTTAGCAGTGGTGGTAAAAAGTATTTATGTTCAATTTTTGACTCAGAGTTGAATTTAGCAGTGAAGGGCGGCCATAACTACACAAATGTATTATTTTGAGAATAGTACTAATGCCGTGTTGAGCTGAGGTGGAGGCTTTTTATTACTCAGTAAGGAACATAATATACCTGTGCCCTTCTAAACTATTTAGGACCCAGAAGATGATGCCACAGCAGACATTTCACAAATGCTCAGTGCCCTCCATTCATTCTCCACAGCAGTCAATGGATGCTTCAGTATGTGCCTGCCTTATAAGCACACAGAGACTTTCTGCCCTCAGTCTGACACTACTCCATTTTCCTACTGTTAATCTCCCACAAGAGGTGAGGCTCAAATTTAGCAGGTACCAAAGACCAAAAGGTATTCCAGGCCTAAGTTACAAAATCCAGCACAAGAAATGAGCAAGTGCCATTGAAAACACTATGGAATTGAACACAACGCAACTGAGTGGCATACACTTGCATTTCTGCCTCCAAAAGAAACTGTGCACATCACACCACCCCTCTGTGCCTGCCTCAGTTTCTAATCTGTGAATTAAATCTGAAAACACCCACCTGGATGAAGCAGCCTCCTCCCATCACAGCCCCCAAACTCTAAACACAGCAGTGACGATGGTTTGTCAGCTTGCTGTGGGAGGATGACTCCCTGCTCTGGTCCAGTTCCCAGAAGGCAAGGCTGGGATGCAGAGGAGGACGACCTACCCTAGCTAACAGAGCCTCTTTTTATTTCACAAACTGTATTATTTCTGAGAACCTCTCAAGCTGCCGTCAGTGGTGATGCTAACATCAGCTACTCTGTAAGGCTGCTGTTCCAGACGTTGCTTTTTCCTCTGACTTCCTGGTACTCTGCATGGAGGGAGAAGGCACCAGGCTGGGTACCCACCTGCCGCATAAGCACTGCTAATAATGATAGATCTACTCCTAGCAGGGATGCTGGCCATCAGTACTGATAACCAACTCTCTGTTACAGAGTGAAGGCACTGACTGTGAATGTACAGCCAACATGAAGAACTTTCCAGATAACCAAACACTGATCAAGCGTATGATGATTAAATGTGCAGATGTAGCAAATCCATGTCGTCCCCTAGAACTATGTATTGAATGGGCAGGGAGGATTTCTGAGGAATATTTTGCACAGGTATGTACATTTTTATCACTGGATTATTATCCTGTGTAAGAAGGTGGCTATTAGCTGGCCTGTTGTTCCAGTGGAATTTGTCTGGCATCACCATGGACTCTGCAGTACAGTTTTCTCCCCATTCATGAGAAGAATTCACTCCAAAGTTATTGTTTCTTCTGAAGCTTGTGGAACAGAGTGGTAGAAGGGCTTCATACATTCAACTTTCTTCATCTAATGGAAACTAAGTTATTTATTTCTCTGACATTCAATCATCATCACTGTTCTAGCTTCTAGTTATCTACTAGTCAATACCTGTCCTGAATAGAGCATGAGGAGCAATTCTATGCCTGATGAACTCCTTAACTGAATGTGATGCTGATGCTTTCTCTTCTGAAATGGTACCTTCTATGATGGAGTGACAGTATTGGTGGACAAAGGGAAGGCAACCAATGTCATTTACCTGGCCTTGAGCAAGGCTTTTGACATCCAAATTGGAGGGATGTGGATTTGATGGGTGGACTGCCTATTGCATAAGAAATTCGTTGAAAGGCCATAGACAGAGGGTGGTGATTAATGGTTCTGTGTCCAGGTGGAGGCTGGTAATGAGCAGTGTCCCACAGGGGTCTGCCTTGGGACCGGTGCTCTTTAACATCTTTATCAATGACATCAATGATGGAATCGAGTGCACCCTCAGCAAGTTTGCTGATGACACCAAGCTGAGTGGTGCGGTTGACACAGTGGAAGGAAGGGATGCCATCCAGAGGGACCTTGACAGGCTTGAGAGGTGGGCCTGGGTGAACCTAATGAGGTTCAACATGGCAAAGCATGAGATTTGCACTTGGGCCAGAGGAACCCCAGGCATTTATACAGACTGGAAGGAGCAGTCCTCAAGAGTAGTCCTGCTGAGAAGGACCAGGGGTCCTGGTGCATGAAAAACTGAACATGAGCCAGCAGTGTGGTCTTGCAGCTAGGAAAGCAAATGGTATCGTGGGCTCCCTCAGAAAAGGGGTGGCCAGCAGGGATAAGGAGGTGATTGCCTCTCTCTACTCTGCCCTCGTGAGTCCCCAGCTGGAGTACTGCATCCAGATCTGGAGACCCCAAAAGAAGAAAGCTGCTGGAGAGGGTCCAGAGGAGGGTCATTAAGATGATCAAAGGACTGGAGCACCTCTCCTACAAAGACAGGCTGAGGGAGCTGGGCTTGTTCAGCCTGGAGAACGCTGCAGGGTGACCTCATTGCAGCTTTCAGTACCTAAAGGGAACCTACAGGAGGGTTGTCAACCCCTTGCAAGGGTAGATAACAGCAGGAAAAGGGAAAACTGTTTTAAATGGAGGGAGGGAAGATTAGGTTGGATGTCAGGGGGAAGTTCTTTAACATGAGAGTGGTGAGGTGCTGGCACAGGCTGCCCAGAGATTTGTAGATGCCCCATCCCTGGAGGTGTTCAAGGCCAGGTTGGATGGGGCCCTGGGCAGCCTAGTCTAGTATTAATTGGGGAGGTTGGTAGCCCTGCATGTGGCAGGGGGGGTTGGAGGTTCATGATATTTGAGGTCTCTTCCAACCCAGGCCATTCTGTGATTTTTTCCCTTTAGGATCATTACCACAGGCAGAGGATGGGGCATGCCAGTATGCTGGCACATGGGCAGAAAAATGCTTATCACGTGGGATCCCTAAGGACAGAACTGGAAGCCCAGTGTCCTTTCTTAATACTTAATTTTTCTAACACAGACAGAAGTATCTTTGCAGTGAAGATTCTCCATTTTGAAGAAGTGTTGGATTTTTTAGCTTTTATTTGCCACTAATGGTATCAAAACCTGTAGCTTGGAATGGAGAGACAGAAGGGTGGGTGGGAGCCCTAGCATACCCACCATGCAAATTCAAGAGTATAAAGACAACAGTTGTTACAGAGAGAAAAGAATACTAGTAAATAGGACATGTTCATTTTAATACATTTAATATATTTGAGTGTTTTCAGAGCAAGATCAAGGACCATTTTGAGATGCAGCTCTTGAGCCTCCAAGGTAGCATACTAGCAGGCAAGCTAGTTTTAAATTGCCAGTCTTGGGCAGTAGCCACCCTACAGCAATAGAAGGTGTTGAGAGCTGCTCTCCTTTTCATTCACATCATCTGGTAATTTTGGGGCTGCTTTGCTGCCTTGTATTCAATGCTGACAGAAGTACTTCGCGGGTGTTGATTCTGATTGGGCTTGTTGGCTCCACCATTACGCTAAGAGTAACACTATCAGTCCTCTTCCAATTATGGTCAGAGTTAAATGGCATAGTCTGACTTCTGTTATTCTTTTAACACGAGAGAAGCAAAGCAAGTACAGGAAGCAGCATCCCTCTTACTTAAAAGACAAATGGTTTGGAACAGCGACCAGAGCTGTGGACAAGCTCAAGTCTGTCCTCTGCTAAAGGACTCTGAAACTCCACTTTCCATTTTTAGCTGGTGTGCCCCAATCGTCATAATAGTGTTCTGCCTCACTTGAGCTAAGAACAGTCACAGCACCGCTGCAGCAGTACCTGTGAGGTGGAAGAGATGTTAATTTCAGTCCCTGTTCCAGAGGAAATAAAGCATGGGAAGTTCACCTTTGGAGTTCAAAGTTCTGTCTGAAGCCTCCTACTGCAACGCATTTAGTCCCCCTGGCCTTGCTGTTCCAAGTTGAAAGGCTGCAGAGGCTAACTGGTGTTTCATTTTCTTAGACAGATGAAGAGAAGAGACAGGGCCTGCCTGTTGTGATGCCAGTATTTGACAGAAACACCTGCAGCATTCCCAAGTCTCAGATTTCCTTCATTGACTATTTTATAACAGACATGTTTGATGCATGGGATGGTAAGTTGAATTTGATTTCTGTCACCGTGCAGTGAGACACTTCCCATTTCACAAAAGCTGAGTACTTACCAGTTACGTAAAGAGGGAAGGAGCAGCAGCTTAAAACCAAGTTATTCTAAGTAGGTCTTCTGAAAAGCAGAAACCAATATCAAAGTGTTTGCATGACAGGAAACAATGGCTGAACTTCTCATACGCTAAGAAAGGCATTAACTTGAAGGAGAAAGACCTGTTAGCATTAACTTACAGGAGATAGGACAATGCTGATTTCAAACAAAGCTGGGTTGTTCTGCTGCACATTTTGTACATGTAGTGAAACTGTTCCTCTTGTTTCAGCATTTGCACACCTGCCTGTTTTGATGCAACACTTGGCCAATAACTACAAACACTGGAAAATGCTGGATGAGTTAAAATGCAAGAGTCTCAGGCTTCCGTCAGAAAACAACAACTGACACTAAAGCAAGAAAAACAGACCTCCCGATCTACCAGTTTCACTGTGAATCGCTTATTAACTTGGATACAATGGGGATAGTTTTTCCTTTCAAGTGAAACTAAGACTGTGTGTCAAGAACAAAGTATTTTATCCATCATTTTTAAGCTTCTCTGAATTCAACACAAAAATAGTTTCGGAAAGGCCATAAACAAGTGCACTTTGGAAATACATTTCTGTGGCAGATAGATAAGGTACTTCCAAAACTAATTTCCTAGTACTGAATACGAATCTGCCAAATCTTGTATCAAATACAGCTGCACCCACTAACACTTCGCACAGCCGTTTCCCAGACACAGGTAATGCAGTCACCAGGAAAATAGTAAGTTGACCAACAACCATAAACACTTCTCAGTTACCTAGCATAAATTTGCCCTGGTTCTGCCAGTGTTCTTTAGCTCTTCAACCAGAGTTGTAAGGAGAGCATGCACAGTAGAACAAGCAAACCTCAAGAAGCTGGGCACATTAAAAAGAAACCCAGCACTATTTAAAGCAAAACTTTCAGACAATATAAACCTGTTCTTCCTTTTCTGTACAAAAAGCGAAATGCCCATAAATTGGCTACACAGCGGAGGAAAATAAGTGTGTTCTGTGTAATTGGTGCCATCCACGTTTATCTCTGCCATCTTAGATATTAACACGTGACATTCTGTCTACCTTTACATATAAACCATTGTGGCAGTAGACCGACATCTCTTTTTTATGACGTGATGGTTGTATGCAGTCATCTATTAAACAGGTCCAAACGTTACAACAAGGCCATACATTGTGCTACTTACTTATGATATGAGCCTTCATCTTTAATAAATAAATACATAAAAATAAAAGTTTCCAGGTTATAATTTATAACAGCATTACAATTTGTACTGCTTTTTTCCTTCCTAACAGAATGCTGCTTTGTTTGGTCATGTTAAAAAAACAAAAAACAAACAAAAAAAAAGCATTCCAAAAGTTGTAAATAAGTAAAAATCAAACACAGTTTTTCATTGGTTTTAAAATATGAAATTTACGCTAAAGCTTCCTAAGCACAAGCGCGTATTTTTGTACGTATCATTTTAACCACACGCAGACCGTGAACACGAGTTCAGGTTTTAGACTTATTCTCCGATTATTCAGTTAATAAATAATGGCAGAACTGCTGATTTTCGAACACTTTGCACTGCAGGCAGCAGGCAAAAGTGTTAGATCCGTGACTTGAGTTGAAACCAAGGGTCTCAAGGCAGACTCTTCACCACACCCTCACAGCGTATCAACAACTGAACTAAGAAAAGAATAAAAGGAGCTTAGGTAGCTGTGGAAGAAAAGCGACAGTGGTTGTTTACTGCAGGTAGCTTAGGTAATGTGCCAACCTCTTTTGTATGTTTTGTACCAAGTTTGGAAAACGAAATGAAACATTCATAAGATGTTATGTGCAGAGAAAAAAAAAAAGTGTATATAAGGTATATTTTTGTTAGAACTGTAATAGAAACTTACTTTTGGTTGCTATGTATTAAAATGCTGCACTGTGTACATTTGAAGAATGGTGTTTCTGGTGAAAGATATATATTCATTATTTCTTATTATATATGCAACATTTTTTCAATGGGTTTTTATTCAGATGAGTTGAACCTCTGTTTTTTATACAGTAAACTGCTTTTACCATTCTTTTATTTACAACTAGTGCTCTCAGTGGTTGTATCTTAACTATTCCAGTGACTGAATGCTCACTGCAGCTTGCATTAGAGAAAAGAATTTAAACTTCCAAAGCTTTCAAAGTCCCTGTAAGATCATACTGCAGAACTGTAAGATCACAGCCATGTAAAACACTTCAATTCAGTATTGATTCAGTATTGTCACAGCTCTGTCACACAATGAGGAATGTCAATGGTAGAAGGAACATAAGAAATAAAGTTCAGCCTCAGTACCTGACTTAAAGCATTAACGTGAAATATTTGTTGCAAGATCCTGTGTTTTCTTACCCAGACAAAGTCAAGAAGTAATTCACGTGGAGCAATGTCCCCTTTAAGAGTAGAACAAATAAGCACGAATTAACCTTTATGTACCACTTCTATGAGACTCTTTCCTGTCCCACTGACTAAGTCTGTTGCTTCATGCTGTTATCAGTAAGTAAGTGCTTAAATTGCCTCTTTTCGCTGTGCAGATCTTTAGGGTATTTCTGACAGAGACTTCTCCTTCCACAAGAACACACAGAATTCTGCTTTATTGAGATCTGGAAAAAGAAATTTAAAAGGAATCACAGAAACACTGAAATGCCCATTGCTCTCCAGACCATTCACCTCCTTTGCAGCCCTCCTTCAGATGCTCTCTCACAGCTTTATGTCCTAATCTTGTATCACCCCAGTGGCACCCAGTGCAGGAGGTGAGGCCACAGAGCAGAGTGGGACAACCCTTCTCCTCACCTACTGGCCATGCTGGGCCTGGTGCACCACAAGGTTGCAGGTGGCCTTTTGGGCTTCCTGTATACACTGCTGCCTCATGTTCAACCTGCTGTTGACCAGAACAAACAGATCCCTTTTGTCAGGGCTGTTCTCCAGCCTCTCATCCCCCAATCTGTACAAATAGCCAAGGCCGCAACAACGCAGCTACAGAAACCAGCACTTGCTACTGTTAAATTCCATGTTGCTGGTGACTGTCCTCTCACTTGTCAAAATCTCTGCAAGGCCTCTCTACCCTCCATCTGCAGACTTGGTACGGGTTTGAGTCTTGCATCTAGATCATTTACAAAAACGTTTTAAAAATCTGGACCAAAATGGAGCCTTGCAGCACCCTGCCAGTGACGGGCCTCCAGCCTGATGTAACTTCATTTACTGTAACCCTTTTAGCCCAACACACCACTGAGTTGTTCACCCATCACAGTACGTTTTTGCCTAGCTATATGCTGAACATGTTGTCCAGAAAGATACTGCGAGGATCCAGGATTCCATCTACTGGCTTCCCCCGGTGAATTAGATGGGTAACCTTGTCATAAAAGTTAATTACATCAGTAAAACAGGACTGTGAACTTGTGTGGGCTATGACAAATGACAAAGCATCAGTGACAGTGACAAAGGACACTAGGTAAAGTTTCTAACCTCATCTCCCTAATTCTGCTCACTGCACTTCTCAACTGAAAGCAGCAAACTTTGTTAACTAGAGTTGGCTAGTATGGCACCCCTGTGTTTGATGTTATGCTCAAAGTTCATGTGAAAAGCAAAGAACTTGTCAACTCAACCATCTTCAAAGACTGTTGGCAGATCTATTGCTGAGAAAGTCCAAACGCACTTTTGACAGATATATTTACACATGCATGTATGGACTGAATTACATCCATTTAAAACATACACCTTTTGCAACCAGAACTGTTCACTGAAACAGGTTTGTATCTTGACAAGGTATTCGCTCAAAAGTGGTCACGTATAAATGAAATAACAAGTTAAGATCACATTCCTTCTCTCTAGTTGTAACTAGTGATAAAACTAAAACAAACCATCCTAAGCAAACCAAGCAGCTATATGAGCTTTCAATGGAAACATTTAGTAACAACAAATAATCATCTAGTTAACGAACAAATAAACTCTCTTTTTTTCAATTTAAATGAGGAAAAAAAGCCAAAGAGGAACTTTTTCTCCCAGTTTGTACCTTTGTACCTCAGTTGTACAGAGTGCAACACTTGGTGATGAACACTACCTGAAACGATGCATTAGGTAGAAACTAACAAGCAGATGAGATTAACATGCCCTCATCCTCACATGTGTAGTAACACATACCCAAAGGCATGCTATAACCAGCTGTAATCCAATCTCTTTACCTACCATACTATTTCCATCTTGAGAAAAGAACACTGAATTCAAGATGTAAAGCTGACTTCACCTTCCTGAATATAAAGGGAAATGTTACTTTTTGTTACTATTTCTCCATTTTCTTTTTTTTCTTTTTTCTTTTTTTTTTTTTTTTCTTCTTTTTTAATGCCATTTGGGGTTCTAAATTCAACAAACCCACTAAAGCAGGGAAAAATACAGCCTAAAATGTTACAGTTCTCTGCTCTCCTTCCAGGGATAATTATGTGCAGGCTCAAGAGGCAATGTTTGTCTTTTGGGTGTTACAGGAAATGCATGCATCCACAGGAGCTGGAGGAAGCAAATCTAGGTTTCTTCATTTCCTCCTAGGAAGCTGGAGTGCCTCCTGTTGCTTTTGCTCTGGTCAGGATCCACTTAGCTCCTTGTTTTAATTACACATGGTACAGCTGCTGGACTTCAAATCTGGAATTAAACCACTGGAGCGTACAGTACTGAAAACAGCTAACTCACTGATTCAAAAGGAAATGATGGCATTGGAAAGTTCCACAAGACTTATCCTGAGTTGTTTCGAGCACAGGGTCTGAGGAGCAGAACTGAGGACAATGGAGCCCTATTTTAAATTCCCCAACTCAACCCTAGGTCCTATCTGTTCCAGAAGTAAAAGGATGGTAATCCATCCTCCTTCCCACTTCCTTTCTATTGATTTTGAGAATTATTTCCCCTATTCCCCATCTATCTCATGATGATTATAAACAACTGGATTTAACTTAGGGGAGGATTTGGGGGGATTAGGGAGTTTTTGTTTGGTTGGCTGTTTTTTTTTCCCCCCCAGCTTTTTTTTTTTTTTTTTTTTTTTTTTTAATTATTATTATTTTGTTTGTATTTAAATCTGTTCAGATTTGCAGATTACTGCTCAGACTTGGTAAAGGCATCTTGTACTTGGAGGCTTTATGGTTTTAAACTCTATTTGGGCTTACATACACAGTGTAAGTTTATTTGCAGTCAAATTTTATTTGAGAACTCAGTGCTCAGCTGACAGAACAGAAGAGTTACTACCAGTTATGAAAACATTTTATATCCTGTAAATCCACAGTAAGGACAGCACCTTCATGACAGACAAATGAATTCAATGAGTGCGCTACATAATGACTAATCTGAATCAATCACACTTCATGCTAGACATCACAGTGGTATCATATAAACTCCAGTGTAGGTTAACCCACAGTAGAACTGCAGCTGTTGCAAGACAGAAGTATTTCTGTGTCAATAATTTGCTTTGCTAAAAATAATTAAAACCAGACGAACTGGTACTGCCTACTTTTCTTTCTTCTTCTGACCCTTATTGTAACATCAAATGCAAAAACTCTGAGAACCCTTTTTCTTTTTTGTATATACACAAATCTGAGCTACCACTGACCAAAGTTTTCCAGACTTCAGCTGTAAGAAATAAATTATATAAAGCAGCAAGCCCCTAACGTTTTTTTCTGTGTCTCTTTTCCACACAATACAGAGGACACATAACTCACATAAAACAGCTGCTTTAGTTAGGTTCTAACTAACCATTTTAACAACTCTTAACTTTGCTATTCACTCGCGGTGGTTACTTTTTCTTTTTGAAAACACTAGGAATAACAGAAACTATTTAATGAGTCATCACTATCTTCAGTCATTTAAGGCAACACAATTTCTGCTGAGTAAGCCTAATAAGCTTCAACATACAAAATTCTCCTTTGAGAAGAATAGCCATAAAAATTCCAATATAATACATGATATTAAGTGTGAACCTTAATGACAGTCACATTCCCAGTAGCTCAGACTTTCCTTCACATTCACATTCACATTTAATGTATATCCAGTTATACATATTTAGCCTGCATTCAAACAATTTAAAATTTTAGCTGTAAATCACCATTTTGTGCCAGTTTCTGAAATAACGTAAAACTGCGGAGCCTGGATTCTCGTTCACCATCCTTCCACAGTATAATGAGATGGTCAGCAGAGCACGTAACCAGTCCCAGTTCACTGAAGTACAGGAACATCTGCAATGGAACCATTACTATTATTATGACACTCACATGATATTATCAGCTGGCTTAAATGTTCAGTGTAAACCTGGACTGAACAAATACTTGTGTTTGAACAGAACCATTTCAGACATTAGGTATGCAAAACTACAACTTTCTGTATGTTTGAGACTCCATAAAATATCTGTATGAATACAACACTTAAATAACACTGCCCTGAAAGATTTCCATGTGGAGAAGGAAGATCTACAGATAGTGCTAAGGTGAGGCAACTTGAATAAAACATTCTCTAAGTCAGCAGTAGAAGTGAGCATAACTTGCATGGCCTCTGTCTTACAGCTCTGCTTGTAAAAGTAGGTGCCTTCTTTTCTTACTGCTACCATGGTCTCTTCTAACAGTTTTAGAGAAAAAGATGGTAGAGAGAGGCAGAAAGCTTTGCAGAAATCTCTGTAGCACATCTCCTAGCTGTTAGTGAGAATCTTAAAGCTTTTACCAGTCCTGAAATCCAGCTAGTCTCATGCATACTTTTGAGCAAAACTACTCCAAGACCTGCACCCTCCTCCCATCTTCTTTACCAAACCTTTCTCCTGCTCTTAGCAAGAATATAACAGTTCACTGTAAGAAAGACATCTTTCACTTCAATATATTTGCCAAACATTAACACTGAAAACACAAGTGTGGAGGGAGAAATACCATTTAAAATATATATATATATACACCCTCTTAGGCAGATAGAAGCACAGCACAGTTCAGTTCCCAGTTGTACTGTTTGCAGTCTACAAAGGGACCCAATATCCTACCTTATTTTCTGTAGCATTTCTGTACAGACACAATCTTCATGCATCTGTCACTGTTTGAGCTCTAATGAACTTTAGTTTACTAACACTATCGTTTTCATACTGTTCCACATATTCCATGTAATCAATGTGTGTATTTATTAGATGCTAAATTTCTCATGAATTTAGGAGGACCTAAAGCCCAGGACTCCCATACAACTCCATAGTATGATGAAGGCATTCCAAGCCTCCAGACCTACGCAGTCAAAAGTTACAGCTGCTTAAATAACACTTCTAAAATTACGTAAGTAAATGAAATTCTTTCTTCTCATCCTACTAAAACTGGCCTACCTGTACAGCCGATGAATGACCAATCAGATCACCAACTAGCTCCAAAAAATGCATAGGTGTATTCTCCTGCACCTTCTTAGCTTGGTTCGCCTGCTTGTTTGCCCTTCCAAATCCCCACATGTTGAAGAACCCTGTAGGGGAGGGAAAAGAAGTTTTCTTTTGAGAGTTGCTTGTAATCTAAAAGTAAGTAGGACAGTATGCATGGCAAAGTAACTGAAGCACTGTACTGCACAGCATTTCTGAATCAGAATTACATATTTTAATGGCAGAGGAAAACACAGATATTTCGAATCTTGTTATGATGTGATAAATTTTGCATTACTCACTTGGATAAGAAATACATATTATTTAGCAGAAAATTCAGAAAATGCTTAAATGAACTAACTGAATGGCAAAGGCAGATGCAGGACAGCGATGCTCTGTCCTCATAAGCTGCCTGGCTGTCATTTGTGCTCAGAAGAGAGAACTGAGGTTCCAGTCTCATCTCTGTGTATCCTCCACTGCACAACAGAGCACAGCACACAAGTAATAAGCAGGACTTTGGTGCCGACTTGCTTGTTTTCATACCATTTACTGACTTCTCGTTTAGTCTTAAAATCATCACCCAAACTGTGCAACAATAATCCTCCACGGATTCCACTTAGATAACAAGAAAACACGTATCTGAAGAACTGTGTAATGACATATACAGAAGTGAGAAATATGAGTTCTGCACACAGTGAAGTTCCATCTTTGCTCTAGACCTCAGCAGACACAAAGAAGTGTGCTAGGCCAAGGCCTTGGTGCAAAGCAGATGACAAGAGAAATGAACAACTACTTAAGGGATGTGTATATGTGAAAATAGCACAGCAACAGCAAGAGAGTCATCCCACTACAGCATATGGCTTCTTTCAAACCTAACTCCAATTATCAAAATTAGACATTTCCAACGTGGAAACAAACATGCCACAATAAGCAGCTGAATTGCACAGACCAGCTGTCGTCAGCAATACTGAGGTAGGACATTCTTAAAAACACGTTGCTAAACCAACCCAGAAGGCAAAAAGATTTGCAATTAGGAAAAAAAATATTAGAAAAAAAATCTTTATAACAGTTTTATCAGTCAGGCAACAAGACCCTGAAGACTGTATGCAAGTGAAGTTGGGTACAGTCTCAAAGTGAGTCCAAAGTTCAAGAAGAAGATGTAGAAATCATGTTTTTTGTGCCAGTTCATTTGCAAGCTTGTCTTTAACTTTCTTTACAAGGTCTTGCAACTTACTTTTGGCAGGCAGAGTACCCACTATGAGGAGATGTGAATGAAAGCTTGTCAGGAGAGAGAGTAATTTTTGTTAGACTAGCTAATGAAACTGAAAACTGAAATAAGCTTTATAGGGCAGAACTGCTCCAGTAGGACCTTCTAAATTCTCAGATCAGATCTTAGATGTCTTGTATGCATCTTCTCTGGTTCCCCTCCTATATCTATCTCAGTTGACATGACGCTATCTCATCTTACAAAGCCTTCAAGCCTCTCTACACCTGAATAGAGTTCTCCGATTTTCTTTTCCTAAATGCTGTTTTCACCCCACACTCCAAGCAAACCTGTTGGAACTGGTTCAGTTGCAAACTGCTGCTTTTCTCGGAGCTCCCAAATGCGTACACTGCCATCTTCCGAGCAGGATATCAGCTGCCTGTCAAAACAGTTGATAGGCAAGACAAGTACGTATGCAAATAAGCTATACTAATAAACTATAATGGACTTGAAACATAAATGGAAAATATGCGTTCTCAAACCTTAAAAAAAACACACTAAAACACATCTAGACTCTGCAAACACACAAAATGACTTCAGCAAGCCTACTTTCACTAAGCAAAACCGTATTATCTATGGAAGAGAACATAAGGAAAAATAGCTTCTTTCATTACACATAAACGATGTACACTGAAAAATGCATAGATTTTCAAGATCAAGATATTAATTTCTAGCTTCTGATAGAATTTTGCTCCATCAAACATTAATATTAAAGTATTTAAAAACACAGCTCCTAGATTACATACGTAACAAGTTTTTAAATGTTATTTTCATTAGTATTTTTTAACTTGGCTTCCAGGAATAAGTTCTAGCTGGAAATTCCACTCTACTGAAAGAAGGCTGGAAGTTGCTATTTTTTGCTAAAATATTTTGTTAGTTCTTAGATATTTAATGAAAATGATTTACCAGATCTGCCAAACATCTTTGCTCTATATAAGTAAAACACCATTAAGCGGTATTTTCACAATGTAGACAGAAGTGTTTATGAATTCTGACTTTGAAAATAGCCAAGATATTTTATTTTGAATCTGTCTATTGAGCACACTGAATTAGTTATTTCACGTTGATTTTCAAAAATCAAATCAACAAGCTCTACCTAGTAAAAGCAGATCAAGCTAAAGATTAAGTCCCTGCACTAGAAATTAGATGTAGCTTTGTAGACTGTATCCAGCCACTCTGCCAAGTTCTGAGCTTCTTTACTGCGTGACAAAATGTACCGTGACTTGTACCTGTTTGGAAGCATCTCAATGTGCAGTACAGAAGAGTCATGAGCAGTTCTCTGGCAGGCTATCACACGCTTCATTTGAAGATTATATACGTATATGCCTTTTCCAACTGCAGCATAAACATACTGGAAAGAAAATTCAGTGGAACAACTTATAGAAACAGACACTGAAACATCACCCTGTGTGTTATGGATTTCCAGTGGTCCTTATGACATCATCTAGTCAGCATCATATGGCTAGTTACAGAAACCAGGGATACCAACAAATTAACATATTCCTACAACTAAACATTTATATTCTTGTAGTGTAAGTATAGCCCTGTGTTTTAACAAACCCTGTTTTTCTCCAGAAGGAGTGAGAATCCAGGCAACTATTCTGCACTTATTGTTTTTGTTTTGTTTTTAATTTAACAAAATCTGTACAAAAAGATCTTGCCAAGGATACAGGCTTCAATGAGAGACGTGTAAAGAAGGAACTCCCATATATTACACAATACTCTGGAGACCAGTAAGCATTTTACATGTTATGTTCTCCTCCAGTAAAATGCAGGGATTCCATCTGATAACCACCACTGTTCCAAGAAGCCAGAAATACTTTGCACATCAATGGACTAGGATCTTACTGTGATTTATCTCTTATGACTTCAGAAAAGAACAGCCACACACCTGATAATTGCTTGGTGCCAAACATGAATGAAAAAAAAAACTCCCATTCAATATATTCCAGGACATACCTTGTTTAAGCAACAGTATGCTGGATCGTTTCCCTGAATGGCCTGCCTCCATCCACAGAGCCTCAACATTTGAGGAGTTCACTCCACACACTTGTCAACATTTCACAAAAATGGTAACCCAACTGTTTTGTTTTTTTTTTAACTAAAATTTCTTAACTATACATGAGGAAGACTGCTCCAAAAGTAATGCCTCCTATTTTATCATGTCAGCTCATGACACCAGAGAAAACTTTCCCACCAATATTCCATTATGTTTGGGTGCTGTGTGACAGATGGCAGCAGAGGGGCAGTACAAAACAAAGGTATGTCACTGAGTTCTTCAACATGAAGAAAATGGCACCCACTGACATTATTCAGCACTTGCTGAATATTTATGAAGATCAAACAGTGGATGTGAGAACAGTGACATGGCGTATGGTACATTTCAGCAGTGATGACAGTGAGTCACTTCCACTTGTCCAGATTTTATAAGCATGGCATACAGGCTCTTGTTCATTCCTGGCAAAAACACATGACTAACAGTGATGACTATGTTGAAAAATAGCCTTTAGTAGCTCAGAATTTGCTCTATCAAATAGTGTTATTCTGCTTTTTGTAGCTGTTGCTGTTTCCACAGAAATAAATAGAAGGCATTACTCTTTTGGAGTAACCAACACTTAACAATTTCTCAACATATGATAGTAGTTTATTTTCTATGTTTGGGTGGGTTTTGTTTTTTTTGTTTTGTTTTGTTTTTTGCTTTGTTATGTACATCTACAGTGAGAGCTCTGTTACTACTGAAATTGAAGTCTTTCCATTAGTCTTCCATTTTGAGGCACACTCCTGACTTTCATATAGATTCCTTTTACACTCTGCTAAACGTGCTTTTCACAGAAAACACTTTATTTTACAAAGCCCTGGTAAAGTTGTGGTCATTTAAAATCCCAAGAAAATAACAGATGAGGGAGCATAAACTGTACAGTGATGTTAATGGGTAGGTTAAGCACACCAGTACAGGAGGTGCATTCCTTAGTATACTTTTTTAGTATTACCAAACCTATACCATCCCACTGGAGCATCAAATTAGACAAGCTCTTCTTCCAGAAGAAGCAGCTTCTGCCATTCCAGAACCTTAACACACGAGAGATCCGCATCATCATGATGTGTTTGTTTGATTCTCGTGGTACTGCAAACACCTGATTTTCCTTTTTCAGACAAAAAACTGCTGTGACAGTCCATAACGTTAGTTCCCCCATACTGCCAACATCCTACAACCTGCAGTTAGCTCAATGACCAAAATCTGCATACGAAAATCATGCCCATTTTAAGGAAGGCAAACTGTTTACAGCAGCAACAAAACTGAAAACACAAAACATTTGGCCTTTTCAGTAAGACCATGCACGCTCATTTGAAGTAGTTTGCTTAAGAATTTTTACCTCCTCATCAGATGCTAAGTGTTGAACTGAAGTTTCATTTGGACTTTGGGATAACTTTATTTCTGTCCGTGCATCTGGTTGGACAGAAGAGTCCCAGAAATTGCACTCGGATGCCTGTTTTGTCCAGTCAAGTGCATCCCAAACTATTAACTCACCCACATGAGAACCTGTTGCAAAAGTCAAATCTAGAGTGAAGGGGAAAAAAAAACAAACAAAAAACACACTGAAATCATATTATATTAAAACAAAGAAAAACCATCCATTTAAGACAAGGTTATGGCCCTACACAACAAGAAAAGCTTATGTTAGCATAAAGCTATGTAGAATGCAGTCATCAACTGACTGACCAAATTCCTCTCCCCATTGAGAAAATTTCCATTTGATTACTTAGAACAGCTGTTGAAAGGAGATGAGCTCTCTCCTGTAAAATCAGAACTAGCAAAGAAGACATTCACTTGCTGCAAAGCACAGTATGACAAAGGCAGAGACCATCGCTGGAAGTATGTTCAAGTATTTGAAGTTCACATGTTGCCTACACGAAAAAGCCTCTTATTCTTTGATAAGTGGGCACATCAGTAGGCCAGAAACAACTACCACAGAACCCAAGTTTTTTTCTCTCCATCTCTGCTCAATAGGTCCTTTGTACCAATCTGGCTGGCACCTATTAGCTAAAGGACAAATATACAGTTGGTCATATTGGGAATAACTTGTTCCAGGCTCAGAGAGAATTTAAAGAAACAGATAAGACAATAAAGCAGAAGGGTAACTGCAGTCTTTACCTAGGCAAAACTTCAGACAGTCACTTGGTCCTGCCAAGTAATGCCATCTAAGTGCAGGCCTAAATCTGTGCACCCTTTGAGTTTTTTCTACATCATAAACCTGCTTGGTTTCATTTCACATTTCACTGCCTTCACAGGCACCACAGAAAGGATCACCTACTATTTATGAAGCTTTTCTCCAGTTATAAGTTTGGTTCCAACAAGAAGCATACAGTTGAAATATTCCACCAAACACCTGCTTACCATTGACACTGACCAATGACAAGATGTTATCTTGATGATCAACAAGGCGTTTTGCTTCAAGGATATTCCAACCTTCAGACTTATCACTGGAAGCAATCAACCTAAAAATGACTTCCAAGATAAAGAAAGTGACTAAATAAGCTTTATCATTTGTCAGAATAAAATATAGATGTGCTCAAATAAAACAGATTATATTGAGATAGACACAAATTTAAGTACATTAAAAGTGAGACAGTGTAAGATGCGCAGTACCTTTTATGATCATCTCTTTAACTGCTTTCCTCATAACACAAAAATGTGAATAATTTATTACAGTGTTATTATTAATGTCGCTTATTACAGCAGCTGTAGGGATCAAAGATTTCTACCTAGTAACTTTTAAATTCAGAGAATTGATCTACATCAGAAGTTGTACAGAGCAGAAGTGTTAAGTATTAAACATCTGTATTGGTTAAGTAAGGTGAAAATCACTGTCTCAAAGACTTATTAAACAAAAAAATGTAATTCTCTGTAATAACACAATCAAAATCTCCGGGAAATAAGACTTTCTTTTAATCAGTCTTGGAATTTCTTTTATGCTATCTTAAGGGCATGTCGGATCTGAAGGAACTTCAGATGGAAGTTTATCCTGTATACCAAAGTCTAAACATAAGAATATGATCTCTAATTTGCTCCCAATGCTTTGATCATGCTATTAGATTCCAGTGGTGTTCTGTATACAGGCATCTCTGATAAGCAATGACAGAGGATACAAAGACCTAACAAAAATGCAGTATACTCACTTAGTTCCTTGCCAACAGCAGCCGCAACACAGTTTTTAGGCAATTCAACCAAAGCACTAATACCTTTGAAAAATAATGGAAATAAGGGAGGAAACAGTATTTATTTACTTATTATTTATTTATTTATTATTTATTTATTAAAACAAAACAAAACAAAAAAGTTAACTGATAACTCCTTTTCAATAAAGCTTTTCATAATTCTCGGTCCATATACAAATTACTAGCAAGACAAAAATCCTACTGCATGAAGCCAAAGTAAACCTGCAACTGAAGTGAACAGGTTACTTCAGATGGCAGTAGAGTTTGCTCAGAATTCTGCTGGTTTCTGAACCACTGAACTTGAGACAGGAGATAACATTCCTATCAATAATCTTTTAATTTAAGTAGGGCTAAGAAGTTTACATCCTAATGCTGCACAACACTAAGGATGCTGTGGTTAATTACTGAGATTCTAAACATGAGTTGCTGGAGTTATTAGATACTGACATTACCACAATATATATGCAGTTAAAATATTATGCAGAGCCAGATGAAGCAAAACATGGCATAAGAGAAGATTCCAGCTTACTGTTATCCTGCCTCTGTTCCACATAGCACAGGTTGAGGGATGTCTGCCACATCATTATGGGAAAATTCCCTAAAGAATAAGCAGTCTCTTTCTCCCCCCAAAAAAGGAAGCAAGGGATTAGGAGAGCCAATGCAGCACATCCCACTTGTCAACCCTGCATACAAAAGTTTAAATAGCACTCTGTAGTTAAGAACTGCTATTTCACAGGATACCTTGTATCAGTCTTAAAAGAATACTGGTATCCTCAAAGATTCAAAAGGTCTTGATTCAAAGGGTCTAAGATTCACTTACTGCTACTCTATGACAAAAATAAGGAAAACAGTGTTTTCAGCTTTGAATTTGATTAACAGCTTCATAGCTATCTTTGTAAAGCAGAGCAATAATGTGTAACAATTATTAACAGAAAAGCATGACCAACATTGAGGTTTTGATCAAAATACAGTAAATATAATCTGATCTCAATCTTCTACAAAAATAACTAAATAAATAGAAATCACTGATTCTTAACAATAAATCTTTACTACTCTACTACTAATATCATCAAGCTTTAAATAGATATAATAAAACTCCAGCTCCTTCACAGAGGAAATGAAAGGATCTGGCCCCCATTACAGCAAATACATGTAAGTCAGTAATAGCGGGTCTAGCCCTCTAAGATTCCAAGTTAATTGGAATACAGTTATCACAAAATATTTAGAGTAACTGTCAAGTATTACACTTCCTGAGGTTTGACATACTCTAAAATTCACACAGCACAGGAGATTAAAAGCAGTCTTAATTTTGAAACGATTAAGTTTGACATTTTTAAGAAGTGGCTCTAATACATAATGTTATCATTAAAATTAAAGAGAATTTGCCAAGTTGGTTTTGCATCATTATACAGATCCATTTTACTTGCACTTTAACTGCCATAATGAGCCATTTACATTTTTACCTGCATCAGTAAGATGACTGGTCTTACACAAGAGATCTAATTTTCGGTTCCAAACACATAGATCACTCCCTCCAGACAACCATACATCCAGCCTTTGAAGGACTGTCAAACACTGTAGAACAAAAATCAGATATATGTCACCTGCAAAAGTTCTATAGGGAATTTTTATCTAAAAAGAGCTTTAGCTAGATGAACCTGGAAATACTGTGAAATACAGTATTAAAGTGTCAGTTTCTGGAGGAACACAGAATTAATTATATATGTTACATTTATTCTATCGACAACACAAGACCTGACTTCTAATGAAATTTTCAATTAACATTCAAGAGTAGTTTGATTGTGGATTGCCTTTTCCAATGCAATAACAAAACAGGGATACAAAATCACCCTTAATCCATAGCCTTTCAAAAACAAAATTGAGGAATTCAAAGTTCCAAAAAGAAATTAAGAACTTCTTAAGAACAGTTCTCAAGCAGTTGCTGTTAAAGGGTTACATTTCTTAAACTACACTGTTGTTCTTTTAAATATACCTGCTCACAGGAAAGCCCACACAGAAATTACTGTGCACAAAAAGACTAATAGTCTTAGGTTCTCCTCAGCTTACCTTTACAGTAGAATGGAAACATGATACTTTTTGCACCTGCCTGCCAGTAGTGCAGTCCCAAACCTGACTTAATTCATTAAGGAAACTGATTTTATATGCTTATTAGAACTGCTGTGTTTTTAACTAAAGGAGAGTTTGGAATATAGATATTCAGAAACTTGGTCTTATAACTTCAGATTTCCTTTTCAAAAGTCCAAAATGACATACTAATAATTGCCTATCATTAGGATTCACTTTCACAGTAGGAATTACATAAATTGTGATTAATGACTAGAAAAAATCCTAGTCTGATTCAACTATACCTATTGGATAGTAACAGCGAATAAATTCAAACAACATGTAAAAACAAAATAAAAATAAATGGTAAATAAATGACTCAAAACCTCTCCAGGTCTAAGGATACAATAACTGTTCTATCAGCCGATGCTGTTAAAATCAAATGACTGTTTTCTTCATTAGCTTCTGATGAAAAAAATGGTGCTATAGCTGTAATCTTGTGTGTGTGACCATGAAGTTCAAAAAGTTTCTCTCCAGTCTGAAAAATAAAAACAGGGAACTTAAAGGTAAAACCTGGATTAAACCCATCACTACACAAGACACCAAAGGTACCAAACTACTTTTGAAAGCAAAATTTTACTAAGAGTCTAAAATCTCAATTCCCAAAATCATTTACAGTTTCACTTCCTAGACCTTTAACACTTTCCAAGATCTTACCTGAGTTAAATAACATATTAGGTATATACGTGGAGTACTACATAACAAAAACAGTGGTTTTTACATTTACAGAGCACAATTTCCATAAGAGTTACTTTATTTAAATAGTTTTTCAAAAACTATAATGAGAATTTTATTACAGCAAGCAAGGCCTTGCTTTGGCAATGAGTGAGGTATTTAACGATCACTGACTGGTGTTTTCCCAATAAATTTCTGCGCAAGCTCTCCATTTAGACTCATCAGTTTTAACGCAGTTATTGCAAACAGAGCTACTAAGATATCCTTAAAGGGATCTGGGATACTGGGATCTTGACACTTATTCACCAAGTTCACCATAGTTAGCACCTCAGTGCTTTCAGCAAGCACTAAGCATATATTAGAAGACAATTACTCACAAGTTCGTATTCACTTCTGCTTTTCACATCAACATATAATTCCCCAGTATTTGGAAAATCATTATGCCACCAAAAAACACTGCAACTATTAAAAATTACTTTTCTCTAATGTTCACAACTTTTATTATTCTAGTTCTTCTTTTAAAGCTGAGATTTGACAAACTCAACATCTACATTTTTCAAATAGTATTTCTGACACAAACCTATGCAGCAATTTTTTTTTTATGCTTGTAGACATTTCTAACAGCTCTCCCTAGTGCTCACCCCCTCTGAAACAAACCAGCTACCCCCCCCACACACACACACAAATAACAGAGCAAACCTGAGCATTCCACAGAAAAATGATTCCATCATCCCCTGCTGATGCAAACCTGATAAGAAAAACAAAGTGAAATCTTGAATGTAGCATAATATACTGGAGCAGAAGTAAAAATATACATAAAAAATATTTGAAATGTCAGACTCTTGATTTTGATGTAATAAATATCCATAAATCTCAATTAGTTTTCAAATTGAAGTCCTGAAGTGAGTACACTTAAATGTTTGCCAACAAAGAACAAAGCTAGAGAATTCCAATAAATACCTTTATAAACAGAAGCCCACATTGCAGAACCAATTCTCTCGTTGTTTAAAACTTTAATGAAAGATCTTACATAGTGAATAACCTCACACCCTAAAACCAAATATTATCAGTCAGAGACAACTGACTGCACGTCAACAAATCAGAAACCACTCATCTGAGTTCAGCACAGGAGTAGAGAAGCCCAGTATTTACTGATACTTACAAATAGCTTTAAAAACCTCCCAAAGGTCTGTATTTAAGGTACCAGCAGGGAGAGAGAAACATTGTCCCCTTCCCCTCTGTCTTTGTGAGGCCCTGTCTGCAGTACCATGTACAAGCCTGGAAACCCCAGTAGAGGAGGGATGTGGAGCTGTTGGAGCAGTTCCAGAGGAGGGCCTTGAAAATGACTGAAGAGCTCTCATACAAAATGTTGAGGGAACTGGGCATGTTTAGCTTGGAGAAGGCTCCAGGGAGACCTCACCATGGCCTTCCAGTACTTAAAAGGAACGCTTAAACAGGAAGTAGACAGGCTTTTTATATGGACAGATAGTGACAGGACAAGGGGGAACAGTGCCTGGAGGTGCTTAAGGCCAGGTTGGATGAGGCCCTGGGCAGCTGAGCTGGTGGGTGGTAGTCCTGCTCATGGCGGAGCACTGGAACTAGATGGCCTTAAGATCCCTTCCAACTCAAGCCATTGGACGTTCTATGAACTAAAACATCTACTTATGTACCAAGAAAGTAGCGAAGAAGAAAGGTTATATCATTTCTGATTTTTCTTTTTTCATTGCCAGATATGAATGTTTTCATTAACTAACTACACAGAAATCCTTTCTTTTGGACTCTTACTTTGTATTTATGTTGGCCATGAGACCTGCTAACTAAGTAAGTCTTCTGGAATAAAGCTGTATCTCCTCAGCCCCAATTACTTTCAAATGCCCTCTTTTTTTTTTTTTTTTTTTTCCATTACAGGAAAAAAAAAAGTGCAAAATATACTTTTTCTGTATCTTTTGTCATTTTAAATCCAATCACACCCCTTCCTTAAAAAGAATATAGTGAAAAGAAATCTTCCATGCATGCCTTTAATAACAGTAATATCTCATTTTCAGTTGACTTTTAGCTGAATTACACATTGTTTTGCCACAGGGTCAAGAACTTAATCAGACTCTCACATTTCAGCACAACCCCTTTAAATTCCAGTTGCTTTTCAACTAACATTGGAACTATGTGCCACCTTACAGAATTCTGGGGAAAAAAACTAGCATTTGAAGGAATTTCTGAGCATGAGTTTTCAGCACAGAAGCTTAATGCAGTGCTGTTTTGTACTTCTTCCTCTTCGACATCTAACCAGTGTTTCTATTTAGCAAAGAGGTACACTGTAGAGTCAGCTATCCAACAAGTACATCCTGTTCACCAAGGTGGAGTTTCATGGGTCACCTGATTCTTTTCCAGTCATGATCACCATCCTCTGTAAACTTGTCTGCTTCCCGAAGGAGTAAAGGATGGTCAAACGAGCAACAAAGAAAGCTATTCTTAAAACGTGTTATGAACTCTGTTTAGTTTAATGTGTCAAATGCTAGAGTATTACATGCAGTCTTATCTCAGTCATTTTCTGGAAGACTCTTGCTGAGGATTAGCCTTTTCTAGCAGTCTCCCAATCAATATGACCCTTCATGATAAAAAAAATACAAGATAAAAGGAAAAAAAACAACAACAAAAAAACAGCTTTCTGTTACATTTATACAGGATTTATTTAGTATCTTCAAAAACCAATCTGAGAAAATTTTCCACTCACTGGTTTTAGCTGAGCCACTGAGAAAACAAGAAAATCCTTCTGCAAAATTCTCAATAAGATGATATTATCTAAAGATCTGAAGCGTGAAACCTGGCTTACAACAGTTGACAAAAAAAAACCACACACAATGGAATAGCAGCCGAAACTAAATAAAAACATTTCAGAAGCTGAGTAACAATACTAATTTTACTGAAAAGAATCAAGTGAAAAATATTATCAGCTGTTTAACAACCCAGAAACTACAATATTCTTCATAAATAAAACCCCTGAATTACTGTTCAGTGAGGCGACTATCCAACTCCTCAAACTCTCAGAATATTAACCACCTATGTAACTTACTCCTCTTCCAGATGCTATTTCACAATCTATCTTCCATGTAGCCACACAGACGTAAACTAATGATTATCAGCATACCATAAAATGATGCCGAAATGGTAAAACATTTCTTTACCTCAGAAAAATGCCTGAAATCTAAGAACACTCTGGTATTTTATTCAATGTATGTTTTAGGAGAAGTGTAACTTGTTATAAAAATAAATTTTCTTCTTCTCTGAAAAGGAAAGGACTGAGGAAAGACAAATTATATTCTAGTTCTAAATGAATTTTACTTCTGGTCATTTACTGTAATGAAAAGCTGCCAAGGAAATGCATGAAATTTTCTGCAACACAGTTGCAACATTAAGAACAAAAACTGACAGGCTGAAAATTTTCCAGAGTGAAATATATATACATCCTACATCTTGGAGTCACAAAATCACCAAGGTTGGAACAGACCTCCATAGTCTTCCAGTCCAACCAGTTATGCGCCTATCACCATTACTTCCCCACTGAACCTAAAATGAACTAACAGGGGGAAATATGAAATAGGGGGAAAAATGAACTAAGTGGGGAAATGACATACCTTGCAAACGCATATTATTAATATATTATTAATTATAATATTCCACTACAAAATGCCTGTTGAACACTGTGAAGAAAAAGCATAGTTAAGAACTTGGTTTATGTTTGTGAAGTGTATTGAACAGTATGTTAGACTCTTCCAGTATGTAGTAACTCTAACAGTATGTTAGAGTTAGTATTACTCTTCCACACATCATCCATAAAAGACAATAAATTACTCCTCAGCAAAGAGACTCCTAACTATTAAGTAATCTACCTAGTTCTCAGGGATTTCTATTTAATTCTTCAATACAGCTAAGAGTCACTCTGGTTACTATTAACTAAAAGCTTCACAACTTTATTTTAAGGCAGTTAATTAATTCCTTCCTTTAATGATTAGGTTAAATGAGAAAGCATGCAAGGTTAATATTACACTAAGATAAAAGGACTGTATTTCATTTTCCTAGTCACTCTTCCAAAGAGGCAAAGGTAAAGCTAGTGACTTCATCTCTGCTTTGTAATCAGGTTTCTTTAGATGACTCCTGACATGGAATTTAAGTAGTCACCAAAAAAAAAAAAAAAAAAAAAAAAAAAAAAGAACAAAGATATCAGGGAATACATAAGAAAAATGCACAAAGTTAAAAATGTGATGAGAGAGATAATGTAACTGCAAGGTTTCAAATAAGTACAGCAAACTTTAAAAAGGAAACTGGAGTAAATGCAAAATAGAGTGATAAGCCCCTTTTTGAATCATAGTAGTTATTATGTATAGAATTAAACTACTGAACTCTTCAAGACTTGAGAATTTCAGAAAAAAGAAAAACTGCATCAATTGCACATCAAATGAATTAAGCACTGGAGCTTCAGAAGAAAGGACAACAAATACATTGCTTTTGACCCCACTGAAAAAGCAGAGACATGAGAGACTTGAAAAAAAAAAAAAAAAGATTGTTAAGAAAGGAATAGCAACATTTAGTTATCGCTGAGAATGCAGTGTTCACTTACTACATTGAAGGAATCTGTAGGAGATTTACATTCTTTTGTAGAAACAAAAGGTGAAATATAACAGGTGTACTCAAATCAAGAACACAGAACACATCAGGCTACTCAGGGAAAAAAAAAAAAGGAAGCACTGCTCTGTAGTGCCTCAGGAGAAAGTCTATGTATGCAAATACAAAAAGGAAGGTTCAGGCCAGAAAACTATGGGCTCAATTAGCTAAAGGTACTTCTTTCAAATAAATGAACTTGCATCAAGAAATGAAAATGACTGCTTCACCATTCTTATTTTCATGAAAGAAATGACTCAGAAAAGAAGACAAACAATGGAAAAACATCATAAAAGAAGAGTGTTCACTCCTTGTCATTTTAAATCCAGGCTTTCCCCCACCCTTCCCTAGCAAGAACATAGAAATGATTCCAGTTCTGTTTTCAAAAATATTATCTGAAGCATTCCCAAGAACATTATGGAACAACTTAGAACACAATTTCATACCTGTAATCATCTATTTGTACAAGAAAACGTACTATATCTTGATGACCTTTCAACACAAGGAGCTCTGTGTAAGGATTCTGTGCTTGTTCTTCACCAATGGTCTGTACAGATGACTTCTAAAATTCGTTAAAAAAAGAAAAAATTAGATTTACTTTGTGCTGACATAATTGCTTTCATCAGGTTTCTGTAACATTTAACAATCTATTTATCGGCTCACATGCAAATGTACAGTTACATTTGAAGTTAATTTTCTGAAATAATTTTACTTTAATCAAGATCATCAGAAAGGCTTGTTTCTTATCACTTCATGTAAATAGTATCCTTCTAGAGCATGTATTTTAAATCAAAATAGAGTATTTTCTGTTTGAAAAACATTTTGTACTGCTTTATTCACTGATATATCGAGACAAAAAGCCAGTTCAGTCACCAGCTACCACACGGAGCCAGCTTCATACAGCATACATATAGTTTTTCATTAAATTACATACCCTCCTGAGGGGTTTCTGCATCTCTCATGTATCTTATCTACCATTCAATTTTCAAAAATCTACATAAAGACAATGCCCTTAATTATACATTGACATATCATCCACTGCAACTCTATTCACAAAACACCAAAGCCAACAGCTTAAAAAAAAAAAACAAAAAAAACCATGGAAGACGATTAATCACTTCATAGAACATCTACAGTTGCGCTGACTATTAATTAAAAGCACCATAAATCACTCAGAGCAAGTTGATCACCTGGCAGGGTCAACAAAACATTGTAAAAGCACTGCAGAGTCTAAATAGTATAGTTCTGCTAATGTCAACCATCAGTTTGTTCAATAGAAGACAACCTCTTTGTGCTTACAGTCTTCAGCATCATGGAACACCTTGCTATTAGAAATAATTTTTTTTAAATGTCAAGCATATATAAATAGTTCAGCAGTAACTCCGTGACAAAATTCTCCCACATCCTAACTTTATTACCTATAGGACTGTCTGTTCCTTAAGGATATCATGGAAACTACACTGTAAAACTGTAATTACTGAAGACTGTAGCATAAATGAGAGATAAACCTACATGAGACAAACATCCTCAGAAACATCAATATTTTCTTGCAATCAATTATTTTCCATTATTTCTGTATTGGTACTGTGATACTGTACTTCACAAGTTAAGAAAAACAAAATTAATAAAAAGGGAAGGAAATCTGTGTTATATTTAAAATGAAGAGGTTGTCAAAATGCTAGTTCTTGCAATTTTATCTTGGTTTTGTGGTATCTGATGCATTTCATGAAGCAACTGTTCCTCATTTTACGCAATTATGTGTGAATAGCAGCTCCCATTTAAAATAATGGAAGTACAGTCCTCAGAGTTATCAAGAAAAGTCAGAGAAATATGAAAATTAACAGTCTGGCCACAAAAAGCAAATCAAATATTCCTATAAATATATATATATGCATATATATAATATATATATCGCATTTTAAAAGTCCTAAAATATCTGAGTAGCACTGAGCTGATGACATAAGCAGTACTGCAGTCAGAAGAGTTATTTTATTTAATAACAGGAACATATACTCACTAAACAATTGCACCACTGTTATGAAAAAGCCAGTAGCTGTAACAGTAGCATACTAACTCTATATTCTGTCTTTGCTTCTTCAATGGAAGACAGTGATACTTCTGTAGAACCTGCCTAATCTTATGTTTTCTTATTTCCATTTCACCTAAGGATGCTCATGAAAACTGAAAGGTACAGTGCTGCGATGTGATATAGAGAACCACCCGACAGTTTTTCCTCCAGTTGTGTCACACTACAAGCTATTCTAGCTTCATATCTTCATCAGTACCTTCTCAAGTGTTCGACTATACGTGCATTCTTTCTCTAAAGAAGTAATGCTCGATGTAAACTAATCTCTCTTGTAGCATCACCAAGTTTTTAGAAGAGAAGATGAGATGCTGATCCTAATGGAATCCATTCCCATCTTACAGGTTTTCACACAGGACCTGTAACCATCACTGTAATAATAACATTCCACACAGCCTCACAACTTTTTGATAACCCCTGTGATTCGAAGCACTTAAAGGTGGGGTGTTCAAAAAGCAATCTACCAAAACAGGAGATTCTCCAGTAGTTACCTTGTGCTGTGAAGCACAATAGAATAGTTTATGTGGACTATCAGACATATACTGTGGCCATCAACATAAGAAATTCAGGAGCTCAGGCCTAAGTGATAAACTGTGAGAAAAAAAAAGAATGGAATGGCTAATGAGAAATTCATTATTTCCTGAATTTAAAATTAAATCTTTTGCTAGAGGTTTTCGCTATTCTCTCAGTGGAATGCCAGACTCTGGCACATCTGCCTCTTTGTGACTGGCTGAAGCCACAGCAACAAACCAAATGCAACCAGCCCAAAGCCTACTGACAGTAATGGACTTCCTCATCTACACTGTTTGCGTATGAAGAGAATTCATGGTTAAGAAGACCATCTTCACACTGTCTGTCGCACAACAAAGTGCAAAGGGGAAAATAAACTTTAGAAATAATCTTCGCGAGTACTTGTTTTTCAGCTTTTCACTGAGGCAAAACAACCACCGTCATTCAGCACATGGAATGAATGTTGATATCAGCGGCCACAATGGGAGAAAAGTCCCACGGATCATGCTTATGAAAGCCAAGAAAGGAAGAATGGGAGAAGTCCACCAACACTCAGCCTTGTTAAAATACAGTGTCCCCTGAATGTAGCTCAAGTTTCAATTCTGGAGAGGAACAAACAGCAGGGAAGGAGCCTACAGCCCATTTCAGCACTGCTGTTAGTAATTCCTGCCATGCACATATACCTGCTGAACGCAACCACAGCATTGCTGAGGTCTGGACTGATGACACAGGTCATTGGCACTGCCGCTGTGGTGAACACTGACATTAGAAACGAAACGAGACGTCGTCACGGCTTGTTTATGCACAGCAGCTGAAGGAGGACTTCCTCATGTCTGTCTGGATTACGAAAGCACGAAGAGTGCGAATCCCTGCAAAAGCTTTGCTAACTCTTGTTAAGCGCAGGCTCAGTTCAGCATTCCTCGGGACGGAGCAGCGACAGCACTGCCTCCCTCACACCCAGCACAACACGGAGTCGGCCCACGAGTCGGCCATGTCAACACCGACACCGCCCGCAACGCGCGTTACCTCGGGGGGCGCCGCCGGCGTAAGGCTCACAGCGCCCTCCGCAGTACGCACTTTACGCAGAGGGCCGCCTCACAGCCACCCCGCGTAGCGTAGCGCAGTGCAGCCCGCCCCACCTCGCCCCGCTACCCCCTACCCGGGGGGCTGAAAGGAGACGGCCCCCCGAACGACGGCCTTACTCGGCCCCGCCGTACCTCCGCCAGGCCCTGCGGCTCCCGGCCGCCCCCGATCAGCCAGCGCAGCATCCCGCTGCTGCCACCTCGCTGCAACCGAGGGCGGTCCTTGGCTGCGCGTTGCCCCGGCCCACGGTTTCCCCGCGGCTGGAAGAGCCTTCTTAATCGAGCTCCGCGCAGACGAACGAGCGGGCTGAAAGAGGACTGAGCAATCGAGAGCCGAGTGCGTTGATTGCACACGGTGACAAAGTAATGGGCTTCCCTTCGCTAGGTTCTGATCTCCCGGCTTCCAGTTGCAGAGGAAGTGTATTACAGTCTGAGAATAACAGTCCCGTGTTATTGCTACCCTTTTGCCTGTTTCCTGAAGTAAAAAAATCCGTCAAACTGCTTGTGTCTAACATTTTCCTGAGTTTAACAGCTTCTCTTAGCTATGACTGCTCTCACTCTCCACTACTGAGCCAGGGCGACCCGGAGGGTGAAACACTGCTCGGCCTCCGAAACGGAACTATCCCATCAGGTTAAACGCCGGCCTCACACCCCTCAGTCCTGCCATTCACCTCCCTTACAGCTGTCTTGGAAGCCTGCAAAGATTCAAAGCCTGAGTTCCAAAGACTCCAGGAGGCAAGATCATAAGCCCAAACCAACCCAAAAGACTTTGCAAAGCCCATTTTTGGGCAGACACAGGAAATAAAGGAAGTAAAAACCCACAGCAGGAGAGAACAGTGAACTGTACTAGCAATGACCGACCTGTGTGGAAAGCATGGTGACATCTGGGATGAAGTGCTTGTATTGGCATGCTCTTCAAGCACAAGCTGGCATGCAATCTGAACTTGTTAGAAGCTGCAAATTCTCTGCTGCTTCTCAGAAGACTAAAGCTGGTGGCCACCGTGAAATGGTTTTAAAGAGAAGTTTACTCCTATAATAGCATGCATCTGATTTTCTACTTAGTCACTGCAAAGTTCACTGAAGCTGGACTGTCAGCTCAGCAGTGTTCTGCGGTCACCAGGATGACTGTGTGCTTGCAGCTACGCCTGCCGGGGTTTCCATGGTAATATTTTATCCTCACCAATCTGCTTTTTAGCAGTTCCTCTAAATAACTTGTTATCTTTCTCCATGTGGGCACTTGTTATCTTCTCCACTGGGCATTTAATTACAGATGGTTTATTGGAAGGAAGCACTGTACAACATAACATTTCTTACAGTTGTATGAGCCGTAATCTGTACATATGGTATCCATACTGATAACCGCACCCCACCACCCAAAAAAGGAGACAGCACCTGGTACAACAGAGGTTTTCTCAGTTAAGAAGCACAAACATGGATCTTCTTGCTTCTTTAATGCAGTGATGAAAATACACTCCTCAACTTCACTTCTCCTTTCCTGCCATACCTCCCTACTTTAACCGATGTTTTTGTAATGGCATTCACACATTGGAAGGGACAGGATAGGAAAAACAACAAACAAACAAACAAAAAACACAGAGCTGCACTGTACAGGATTGTGTGGAGAAATAGAGTTTTGATGTTCATGGCAGCCAGCCTGGAAGACTGTAGATGTCATACCATCATAAAAATTGCTGGGCTATATTCTTCAAAACATATGAGATGGAAGTGTATCATGTTCCAGCATGGTCTGCACGAATTCAAGAGTGTTGTGTTGCTTTGAAAGACTTCAGAAGCACTCCTTTTGTCCTTTTAATTACATTTTACTTCACAGCTCTGCTTCCACACATCTTCAGAATCCTTCCTTAAACTAAGACCATAGTCAGAATAGTCAACATACCTCTTCTTTAAATGCATCTTTCCATACTAAAATAAGTAAGTAATTAAAATAAATAAATAATTGTCCATTCCCTAGAGCAGCTTGTACAGTTACAATGTTTGTAGAGATGTTAGGTAATGAGTGTGATACACCACTGCATTCCAGTTGCCAGACTTAGATGAAGTTTCTTTTTAAATGTGATAGTTTATTCTTGTCAACCATTGTCTTTTGGCAAAGAGTTGTGCTAAGGCTCTTAAAGAATATCAGAATAATGCTTGAAGGCATCTATCATTTCAGGAAAGTTGAAACGAACATTCCAGTTTACACAAAGACCTTTTCCGCATGGAAGAGCTCAAGGATGCACCTTCTCTTCATGCACACTTTCATGTTGGATGCCATTTTGTCAGTGTCCCTCTGCTGCCATCTTTGACATGGAAACAAAACATAACAGAATGAGTATCAGTGAGGAAGTTCAGCCTCTACTGCCATACAGCCATCTGCCTCAGACGTCATGGGCCAACATCAGGAAGTAGGAAATATTACTTTCAGAGCAGCTCTCATATCTTTAAAAATCCAAATTCTTCAGAAACAGCAATTTTTTTGTTACTCTAGACTGCCGACATTAGTATTCCTGTGAGCTTTTCATAGTAAGAATGTTGTACAGCAGTACCACTGAGTCTGGGTGCTTGGTATTTGTTACTCTTCTCCAAATACTCTCAGATTTGTGTCTCAGACACATATGGCACTTCTGTTTCACATCATTTTGGCTCTCAAATGGCCATTAAATATGAGAAGCTTTTCACACAGTCATCTGCAGTCCTGTTAACAAACTACATAATGGCCTATAGTTCACTATAGACATCAAGACATTTAAGCAAATGAACCAATCTTTTTGCTGCATGAACACGCAGATATGAATAGATATCCATGTACATACACCTACATACAAAACATGCAGATATAGATCTGTGTAACTATGCCTAACATGTGCATACGTCAGAATTTAATTTTATATAGTAGAAGGAAAAGATTATTAATGCACTAATGTTGCTTTTCTGTTAGCATATTGCTGAAGCATATCAGTTTCCTCAAGTTACAAATTTAATTTAATTCTTTTCAATAAGCCATACTTACTGAATTGAATAGCAAGGTACAATAAACAGTTGCGAATATCTTATTAAGATGCAATTGGAAAGACTTCTACAAAGAGGATACCAGAAAATACTTGTTTGTTGCTGTTTTTTTTTTAAAGATGAGTTCTCTAAATCAAATCGTATACCTCTGAGATATACTCATCTGTGCTTCAGTTTCAAAATCCATACCTAATCCAGACAGTGTTTTCCCCTATGTCTAATAAATATATCAGTTGGAAAGTGCCTGCAAGGATTTCGCACTCTGCCAGAATCAAATATAGTCTTTCACATATTAAAGAATCAGAATTAGTGTATTCCAACCAACATACAATATTTTAACAAGTGCTGTAGGTTACACTCCTCTGTGACCAGTACACATGCCTTGGAAATCTATTCTACTCTTCTTTATACCCAATTCCTATTAAATTCATTCACTTAGGAAATAACTAAGAGGTCGTTTCATCACGTTTCCAAGATCAAGTCAGCAACAAAAATTCTCAGACACCTGCTTTTGCTGCAGAGATGTTTCCCTTCTGTGAGGCTGGAGCAGAATGCTTCTAGGAACTTGGTAGATAATGAAAGTCCAACCATGGGTGATAATTAGCTTGATTCTATGTAACTTGAGAGTGTTTCTGCAGTTCCAGTCTGTGTTGTTGTCGTCTCTGAACGGAAGGAAATATCTCTTCTCTAAAGAAGGGATTACTGGCTTACATCAGGAGTTTGCCATTGGCCAAAGAAGTGAGTGGATTCAGATCCACAAATGCAAACAAATAATATTGCCTTTTACCAGATATGAGGAGACTGCAAGCAAGGGTTTTGACACTCCTACTTGTCAAATATTCCAACTAGCCTTGAAAGGATGTTAGAAACTCAAGTTTTGCCCATCTGCACGGAGTCCCCTTCGCACACAGTCTTCTTCCTCTGTTATTCAGGTGATGAATCCATGAGTACAAAATAACACCACCTACCACCACTGGACACAGACTTACTTCATGCTCCACCTTGCCACAATGTCCACCTGAAGTAGGATAGCCAAGTTCCCAGATCTTTGGCATCAGAGCAGCTCATGCGATGCAAGGATCCAGCAGTAAGTACATGAGTGCTTTTGGCTTTTATAACTGTGCTGCAGCTCATGCTATAGACTTTGCTGGGGTTGGACAGTGCAGTTCTACTGTCCATCGCTTCAAGAACCTCACAAGACTGGGAAGGAGAGAAGGGTGTTGAACTGTCTTTAACTGAAGTAAAGTTTAGTGGTGACTTAGTAAAAGTTTCATAGAAATTGGACTACCTCTTCTTCTCTAGCTTTAACACCTAACTGTGCAAAATGAATGCTTGATTATCCTGTTCAGACTGAATCATAATGAAGGGTATAAAGGTTCACAAAATTGCAGGTTAATGCTAATGATGGGAAGAGATTACCCGCGTTTTTACAACTGCAAGAATTTTTACATATAGTTGTACTTTGTGGCAAAGATTAAGGTCAATTCTCTTTTTTTTTTTTTTTTTTTTTTTTTTTTTTTTTTTTTTGGTCACTGTAGGCTCAGAATGCCCTAAATTAAAATTTAAAATTAAAATTTCATACTAAATCAGTGGATTGGAAATGTGGTTTGTATATTTCCATTTTTAATGCTTTGATTTGTCACATTACAGAACTTATTTATACTTGAATGATCCCATACCTGTTTGCAGGAATTCTGTGGCCTTCTTTGTTGTGTCACTGATATCATCTAGTGTTTTCTAATGTATATTATGGAGAAAACTGCTTTTGTGTGTGTCTGTGTATTGTGTTTGTCTTAAATTTATTTTTTAAAAAAGAAATGGATCATGCTACATAAAGTCATATTGCTGTGTTTCCCTTTGCAATACATATTGATTTTACTTCTTCGATGCTCATTTATCCTTTTATATGTTTGTTGAAGAACTAAGGAAGAATATGCCATAAGATGGAATAATGCCTTTCTGAAAGTCTTGCCATAATTCATGAAGAAAATTGAGAGAATATATTTTTTAATCAGACAACATAAATCATAGGCAGCTCTGATCTTAAGTGGGGTGTGATGGCAATGGAAGCCCCCAGGTGGCATTCTAACCTTGTTTTTCTAAATCATTTGTTTTCGTAAGGAATAGATCTGATTCTTTTGTTTAAAAAGAAATTTTCCTCACCCACACAGTAGATTTGAACAAAGAAATTAACGCTGTTCTCTGCTTCTTCTTCTTTTTTTTTTTTTTTTAAGTTTCCAGTTTGTATACGTTTTAGTAATTGAAGTGCAGTGGCCTTAAACCCAGCTTGACATCTGATAGACATTTTATGGAATCATGTAAATTTTACTATATTCTAGATATTAAAGTCCATAAGCTAACTATGCCCTGCAACAGCTATTCAATAAAAGATACCATTCAAATTTTAGAGATTACTATTACATTAAAATTAGTTACATTTCAACAACTTTATGAGAAAAGTGTAAATCCAATTATGACTAATACATTACAACACATGAGCATTAACTTATGCCAGGTCATGGTGAAATTCAGACAGAATTTGATACTATGGCTACATTAAACCAAAGGGATTCTGGTGTGATTTGTGTTCCAATCCTGAAGCATAAACAAGAAGTTTTTGCAAAGGGCAGGACTTGCACTTCCTAACTTAGGCATCTAACATAGGTGTTGCACTTGGTACATTTTCAGCTCTCTCTGCCATTAGAGGAAAAAACATACCACGGTTACTGACTCCATTCCAGGCAGATCCTTATGCATGTTGATCCCTCCTGAAGTTTTCATCTCCCTGTCAGCTTTAGGATTCAAAGGCTGGAACTCGATGCTAAGCAGTGAACATGCCTTTCGTATGTTTTTCCCCTTTCTGTCATTTCATGCACTGTCATTACTTTGCTGGAAAACATTCACTTGTGTGCTTTCCCCACACTTTATTGAACCTATGGGATAAATGCCTGTGAGGAAAGCACACTGCTCCCCTTTTATCCTTTCTTCCAGTTCTCACCCATAGCCTCCCCAGAAACAGCTGTGCCAGTGTGCTGCATGTTTTCCTTACAGAGCTGGCCGAAAGAGTCACCTAGTCATATACCTCATGTGCTGCACTTTTTGTGCCTCTCTGTGGTCTCCTTGCTTGTATTTGTTTTATAACCCTTCTGAAAAGTAGACTGTTTAAATTTGTTTTTGTGCAGCACTTGGACAAAAGGAGCTCAAGAACCTGCTTAGAATGCCAGTGGGATGCAGCAGCACAAACGCACAGCAATCATATTTAATAAAGCAAACAGAGCTAATCTAAATTACTGCTTAAAATACATTTGTGCATGGGTCATAAATAAAAATAAGCCTATACTATGCCCTGGAAATCTTTCAGAGAGCACTGCTGGAGGAGACAGTAAGTCAGAGTATCATCAACCACACTTCCTAAAGCAAAATTGCTGCAGCAACATAAGGCTATTGGTAGCCATGAGATGCAGAAGAGAAGTTTAAAGTTCAGATTTGCACCTACTCTTTCATATTTCAACCTTAAAAATCCCAGTAGTTCACCGGAAAAGTCATTTCACTATCAGTTAGGAAGCTAAGCTTTATTCTGTTTTAGTCAATTGCAGGTGATTTTATTATTGAGCTTTGCACAAGACAAATGAAGAATTTCTTTGATTTTGAAACAAAGCCTTGTGTATTTGCAAACAAGATTTACAGATGACCCTTTCTAGACTGCCTTTCACTGTGCATATGGCATTTTTGTTTATTTATCTTACTTCTTGCCATTAGCAATTTTTCATGCTCTGTTGTCTAGTGGCATTTAGGTACATGTATACTTAAGTATTAAGCACAGATTCATAATTTTAATATCTAAGAACCTTCACAATAAGTGAAAAAAATGACCATGGGTTGTTCTTTCTTCTCTAGTTCAGAAGTGGTTGGGAAGATTCTTTACCCTTAAAAAAGAATGAATGACTAAATAAATAAATAAATAAATAACTCATCAGAGGAAAGGTATAGCCTGGGAGCTGATCATAGTTAAATTTCTTGTGTGTACCAAAGAGGTCCAAAGTGGAAAAGCTATGAACCCTAAACTGGCAGCAGCAAAAGTCTTCAGTATTTACAGAAAGCAACCAAGATGCGAAATCTGATTGCTTCCTGTTGGTCTTGGGGCCTCAGAAGAAGTTCCTGAGCATATGCATATATTGGCAACGTGAAGCAAGTCTGCAAATAATATATACAACTTCCATGGTAGGATACTTTTAGTAAATATATGGATCTATAAGGACCAGCGTACAGGATAGCAGCAAGATCTCACTCAGTGTTATGTACCAATCTGGTCACCTAGCCAGATTAATAACATTATGTGAGCTGGACCATAAGACCCAAGGCTGATCACAGCAAATGACACCAGAAGTTCATCTCAGCCAAGCACAAGCAGAAAGGGGAGAACAACTCTCCCTGGACTATCATGGAGACACTAGAAAGGAGAAGAAAAAGCTGATGTTGTATCAGAGTGAGGGGTCATACTTCAAACTTGCTGTGAATAAATTTATACTAGGATGTGGAGAGCTTTTGTTTTTGTTTCTTTAAGCTAATGCAAAATTTCAAAATTAGCCCCTAAGCTAATATGCTGTTGTGCAACGGCACATAGTCAGACTAGAAAAGTGCCTGAAGGGACAGAGTTAGTTACTCTGGGGAAGTCCTTTCCTAAATTTATCTCCTGGCCCACCAGGCTGGGACAAGGCCACTAGGCAACAACCTCAACCATATAATCAGGTGGAAATAAAAGATATATACCTTGCTCCGGTTTCTAAATGAGAGAGGGAATTACATGGACATTTCACCATTTGTTTGCCAAGTCCAATCTAGCAAAGTGTTTTCATCACATTTCCAATGTGCATATCTGAGCTGTCCTACCAAAACAGTAGAAGTTTGTGTTGTAAGTACATTGCCCGAGCTCTGTGTGGGTCACATGCTGATACGAGTTTTCAGGTGGCACATCATTTATCCTATTCAAGAGGAATCTTCCCACTTAGAACAAGAGATTAAAGAGAAATTCTTGAAAACATTTTGATATTTCATCCACTCATTCGAATGAAGCTACAGTAACTAAATACCTGGAAGTGTAAAGGCTCCATTATAGAAAGTGATCACTGAACCCAAACTTAGTTCCAGAATACCAGTTAAGAAGTATGTTGAAGTGTATGTTACATGTGTGCTATATACTGAGCCTTTTTTCTTTCACATTTCAGTCTACACACTTCAAGATAAAATGTCATTCAATTTTACATAATAAGTTCAGAAAAATTATAATTGATGAGCCATAATGATTTAGAAGATTGGCTAGGGAACAGTTCTTTTCTACACATAACGTAGTTAAAAAATATTACTATATTAATTCATACAATGTCATTAAAGGAAATGGTTTTCTCACTCTGACTCCTTTCCCTGCATGAAACCACTGAGATGCCACCAAAGACAGCAGTACTAAGCCATATACCTCGCACCCTCTTTATACAAATTCTCCCTTGAAGTAATGAGTAATCTTAAGTCAGGAGAGGGTCTTATTTTCATTGGACTTGATCTCATAAATCCTTGCATGATGTACGACTGAAAGTTGTAGAGTGATGTTTTCAGGGCTAATTTTTTGATGGAAAAGTCTAAGTGGTTCAGAAGAATGTGTCTGAGCACCAGCTAAGTGCTTGTGTCATTTGTCCTGTTACTATGCTGGCCTTCCTTACCTACTCCATTAAGAAATTTCCTTTCACTGTTTTCCAGTGCATGTAGGGGCAGAAGCTGCATTTTGGTTGCAGAGAAAGTTGGATAATAGCTGCCATCTTCCACTTTGTGCATAGATGATTCCTGAGAGCATCTTCTCTCATAGCGTCCTCTTCATGACCACAGTGGCAAAAAATGGTTTGAAGGGCGTGGGCCAGTATTTGATGAAGACTTCTTCCATATGTGATCACTGGCAACATAGGAGCACCCAGGTCAACCCCAAAAGGGCTGTACTGTTGTGTTGTAGTCGATACCAACACTACTACTACACACTCTGTTTTCCATGTCAGCCTTTGGATGAGGCTTGGATGCACAGCGTGCTGGATGACCTCTTTCTTTTCTCAGATTAGATTAGAGTCAAACATTCTGGTAACAACAGTTCTGAAGCAAAACTGATCAACTGGATCTGTGATAGAAGACTCTTCTTGTGCCACAGTTTTAGATACTTATTTATTCCCCTTGGCTACTTTCTCCTCTTGGCTGCAGGCAATGAGAATTGTTTTCCCTGGTCTCAGGCAGCCAAGAGGTACTAACGGCTAAACGAGTACAACATTACAAATCCAAGGCTCGCAGCTCCCTGTAGGCAGACATCCCCACCTTTGCCAGACAGCTCAGCTCCTGTTGTCATCTCCCAAGTTAGACAAAGAGCCTGTCAAAGCCAAACAGATTGGTACATTCAACAAAATCCCCTCTGACCCACTCTTTTTTCTCCAGAGGCTTCAGCTCCTCTCAGCTTTTACATCATTAGCACTCTAAGGGCAGGCAGGGGGTCATTTCTAATTTGTGAATGCCCTTGGACCGCAAGCTGGGATTTTAATTTGTTTACCTTGCATATTAAACAGGACTTTCAAAGGTACTGTCAATAAATCCTCTATGAATAGGGATCTTCATTCCAAACCTAGTAGATACTTTAACTTTTTTGATTTGATTAAATGAGAGAAAAAAATTCCTTGAGGGCAATCTCATTTACCAAGCACAGTGCCATCACCAAAATCCCCAGAGAGCTGAGGGCAAACCTCAGGCTTTGTGATGTTAGGGAAGAGTGCTGCTTTGCAAAGGAGAGGTCAAACTAAGCCGCTACTTCAGACCCAGAAGTGGGCACTCAGCTTATAGACATGTGGCAGTGAGAATAAAACTAAAGGAAAAGCAACATATATCACCTCCCTGACAGGCCAGCTCTGGGTAGAGCAGCTGCAGTGACAGAAGTAAATACTCTCTGCTGTCCCCTTTTTTCTGTTTTCAAGCCCCACATGTAGTTCATTTCATGGTATCCAATTAGTGTGCCTCTCCCTCCTCTTGCTTCTCCAGGATAAAGCAGGAGATTTTATTTACTTCTCAGCTTTTCATTTCCAAAAATACTTTTATTAAGCTTACAGGGCAAAAAGGGGAATGTTTCCATATGGTCAAACATAAAACAATGCATGGTAATCGATCAGTATCTCTCTTTCTGCATGATGTGTGGTATTACAAGGATATTGAGCTTGCAGCACCGGTGTCATAAACAGAGACAGGTGGAATTCAGTGGTTTTGGTTCACAGAGTTTGAGCTAACCTTGTTCCCACTTTCAGCTCCTGGGAAGTTTGCTCACATATATGGATATGACCAGAGCTGAGTTTCAGGGCATTTTTCTGAAGAAAACTTAGGTGAGGTCACCTGTGCTCAGTTTCTCATGGAAGCTGTGGGAAAGCTGTCAAACACTCAATAATATGTCATAAAAATGGTATTTGAGAGAGGGGTAGTAAATTTTTTCCAGTTTTGCTCCTTCTTAGTCTGAAAGTTCAAAATGGTACTCACACATCCAAAAGGTGCAGGTATGAGGACAGATCTTCAAGGACCCAAGAGATGCCCATAGAGCACAGGTAAGGTAAATTGGCCTCTGGGTCATTTTACCCTAGAAAATACCAAAGGGAAAAATGAAGGGGAAAAAGAATGTAAAAATAGAAAACAAGCTAAAAACTACCTCATATACAGCTACAACTCAACCTCCCTGAGCAAGGAGTAAGCTACCCTTCAAATTCTCTAACAAGACACAAAGGAAGAGAAAGTGCATTGTCAAACAAACACACTGAGCAAACACTGCTAGCAGAGGAACAGTGACAAGTTCCTTCCCATTTTCAGGGAAGGATGGGTTTTGTGGTAGCTACCATCACGCAATTCCAGCAATGTGCATGAGCACCTTCTGGGCTCCCCTCCCCTTACCACAAGTGAGCTCTGCAGATCATTGCTCCCTCTCTCAGTAGGTGTACTGTCCCACTGGCAACACCTGGGACTCCCAGGTAGGGGCTGCCTTAGTGTAGAGAGATGGTTTAATTAAGCAGTCTGTCCGGTGAAGGCAACAAGAAGAAAACAAGACTAAAAAAGAAACAAGAGAGTCAATGGCAATCCTCGTCCATGCCCTTCTACAGTGAGCACTACCACTGCTCAATGGGAAGTCTATGAAGGCACAGAACTTTCTGCTACGTGCCTGACACAGAAGCAGAAGCACTGTGGTGTGGCCTGCCTGGGCTTGGGGCTGGGCCCACCTTGGTGATGAGCACAGCAACCCAGTGGCAAACATCTCTGCAGAGTAGTGTGCTGAAGTAGAGGGTCTCTCTGTGCCTGTGGGGACAGGCAGCCCAATGAACTCAGCTCACCAACACAGGGAGGAGAGGCCAGAGGAGCCCCTCAGACTATGAATTACCTGAATCAGGTGGTAAGGTGTAGCACTGATTAAAAAGCTTGTTCAAATTGCTTTCACTGTGATTCATAAACTCTTCATGCAAATTTGTATGTTGGGATGAGCACAAAGATTAGGAAGCTGGAATAAGATTGCCTTAATTTAAATAAGAGACATGGTTGTGAATATTAGGCTTTTACACTGTTAGCAGTAACCCATCAGATGTTAACAAAATCTGATATGCAACAGTTTTACATATCCCCTTGTGGGAGAAAGATCAACTTGCAAACCGCTTTATAAATCAGCCACACTGTTAGAGTTAGGCTACTGTATCTAAATGGCTTTTAGATATGCTTCCTCTTTTAAGCTACCATATTTACAAATGAAAGCTTTTTCAAACCACGTCTTTTAATATAATTTGCATATTTAGTAATACATTGATTAACATTAAACACGGATTATTGCAATTTATTTCAGAAACAGATGGGATGCATTAAGTGAAAAGCCAGAGTGTTTAAACACAGTGCACTCACAGGCTGACTCCTGATGAGTGATGAACGCAGAAACTTTATTAACTAACAAGAAAAAGAGAAAGGAAAGAGGAAAGGACGCTTCTCGTGCTGCCTACTTCTCAAGAGCCTTCCTCACTTGAGAGTGCAAAATAATTTCCCTTAAAGATAATTTAAAACAAACGCTATTCGCATGAGTGAGTTTACTGGGGGCGAAGCGGTACCCGCGGGTCGCGCGGAGAGGACGGAGCTGCCCCAGCCGCGGACCCGGCCCGGCATGCCGCCAGGTGGCAGCCGCCCCCCAGGCACTCTTCTCCATCACGTTCCTTCTTCCCGCGATCCTCGGAAACTTCTCGGGCTGGGGACAAACTCCGTTTGTTTTCCCGATGCTCCAAATGGTCTCAAAGCATCTGCTTTTCGCATAAGCAGCCTTCAGATAACGGGAGGAGCACCCCGCCTCTACTGTAGGCTGTGAAACTCTTTGCACTTGCAAGCATAAATACTATATGCAATATTCTGAGATAAAAATAAGGTTTACATAACCTGCAGTAATCAGTTATGTGGATGCACATGCTTTTGCAATTGCAGAATGAGCATGAGGAGCAACACTATTACTCACGTTCACAAATACTCTTCTCTCAGAGAAAGCATCCTTTCCAAAAAACACATCAGCATTTTTTTTTTTTTTTTAAATTATTTGTTTGGTTTGGGTTTTGTTTTTTGTTTTGTTCTGTTTTTCCTATTTCTTTAGATAAAAGACACTGGAATAGTTCCAGGAAAGGAGTAGATAAGCCTGTGGAAGACAGGTCTGTGGGTGTTCTTAAACATAACAGTCCAGCATTCAGGTGAGGCTGACTCCCATAGCCAGAGAAGAACAGTGAGGAAGGGGTTGCTTACATGTGTGCCCCACTTCCTACACTGCTAAGAAATATGTTTGCTTAGACATGTAGCCTGACTCAGTGCCTTGGTTTATATCTTATTTAAATTAGCTTTCTGTATAATTAACAATGCAGCCAATTAGTCTGTCAAAAGCTGAAGTGCCACAGTTAAAATAAGCTTTGACACTTAATGGATCTGTTCTTGTAGGTTACATAAATGTTGTTTATATAATACCCATTCCTTTTGTTTTATGCATTTTACACTTTTAGCAGAGATTCATAAAGCAGGAGGTGGAGCAGTTCTGCCTTCCTGCTTTGGCTTTTGCTTCCAAGGGGCTCCATTCTCCTCCCACACAGGAGCTGGCAGTTTTGGACAGTGCAGGAAGAAAACCATCCTGCATACCATACTCAGACATGCAGGTAGCATATCTGTATTTCTTCTTCCTTGTTACCAAACATAAATTGTTGCAGATATGGGGAAACGCAGAATGTAACTGTCAGTGCACAGTCCATGCTGAGGAATGGGGAAGGATTCTCCTTCAGCAAAGCCTAAAGGAAAGTGTTGTGCTCCAGAGGTCACTTGGGAAGGAGTTTGCTCCATTTTTTTTCCAAACGGAAGGAATAAAACCAGTGGAATCCTGCTGAAGTTTAGCTCTCAAATCTGAAAATTTCCACAGGCTCTATGTGGACCAAGGGGAACTTGCAGAAGGACAGAACCTCTGGGCTCCAGTCACTGCGGCCAGTCAACCTGTGTTGAGGCTCACAGGGGCTGTTGAGGGAGATGGATAATTACTTTCCTGCCCCAGTCGTCTCCTTCAGAGGGGAGAGGTTTTAGATGCCATTTCTGTGCAGGGAAGGGATTGAGCCACAGACAGCAAAGGCACCTTCTGCACAGACCCAGGCAGAGGCCACCCAGCACACATCTGCATCACTGTAGGGGCTCATCTCCAGCACTGCTTCCTCTCCTGCAGTCCAAATGAGAGAAGGCATGTAGCTTTGGAAGTTCAGATCCTCCCCATATCTCTTCATCTCATTTCAGCTTAGGCTGTAGACCACCTTCACTAACCCACTTAAGCCTCTTAATCTCCTTGTCCCTCCACTATTTTCCTTTCATTTAGTTCTGTGCTGCTGTTATAATATGCAATTCTGGACACTGCTTTTGTTTACACCTTTTTTTTTTTTTTTTTTCCTCACAAAAAAAAGCTGTGCTTTATCCTCATTTAAATCTCTTTCCTGTTACCCAACCATTTGAAGACACCTGGGTGATCTTCAGAGCATTCAACAGAAAATTATTCTGAAAGCAGGTCGTGTATTTAGAGGGGTGGGGGCGGAAAGGATGTGGAGAAGTAACTCATGAGCTTTTTAGAACATACTGGCTCTCCCAGCACCTAGAGATAAATTCTTTGTTACCACTCTGATTTGCTGTGGCACAGAGCCAACGTTTCAGTTACAATATAAAAAGCACCCAAAAATTACCAACATCTCCTTTCTTCTGCCTTCAAACTTTTATTAAATACTCAGAAGTATTTTAAAAGGTCAGTTACCCATTTTGCTGCTATCAGGGGATTACTTTAACATGAAGTGTTTGTCTCCTGTTGTGAGCAGTGAAAATCCCCCTGTATCCAGCGTGTTTTGTTTGGATTGAGATGGCATGCAGCTGATGGCTGTGACCTTCATGGTGGCTTAGATCCCTGGCTGGCACTGATTTTTGATTTAGTGCCGATCTGCTGCGCTTGTCACAGGCTGCAAGGTGCTTTCCATGCACTAATGGAACAGCTCAAGGGCAGAGGGGCCCTGTAAATGTCTATCTTTCACCAACACTGTGCTAAATAGAGAGCTGAGTTTTCTACATGTGAATGACAGACCCTGAGATTATATACAGTAGAGAACTGGGAGTTCTTCCGCCTGAGCTGATGCCTGGCAGTAAATAAATGTCACTGTAAAATGGAAAGTTTTTATTATTCTGAGTGGTAATTAATGTAAGTATACAGCGTTAAACAGAATATGTAATATTGCCTATATATCCACATCCGATGGCTGGACCTAGCCCTACACAGACCACGTGCTCCATAACCAGCAGTGTATTTCCTTCAAATCCTAGAGGATTTGTACCACAGCTTGGTTTGACTCGTCTGCATTAATAAGTCATTAATAAATCCTGTTCCTTAATAACATATTCAGCTGGAAATGAATTAACCCCTAGCTCTGCCTTGAAGGAAACCAGCACAGCGGATTGCAAGTGGCAAAGGCTCTCAGGTTAACTCTTTGCTTATTCACCAATATTAGGAGCAGAGCCAGACCTGCAGTGCTTACCCAGGAAAGATCTCCAGTAAGGCTTGGTGGAGGGTTCTGTGGTCAGGTGCAGGGAGAAGCCATTCAGTTTGTCAGCTGTAGAGTGAGTAACACAACACAGCTTAGTGCCATTACAACACCATAACCCTGGCATTTTACAGAACAGGTCTATGGAGACCTGTGCTCAGAATATCACATTGAAGTGATACACAGTTTCCATGTAATAAATACAAGCTGGAATATTCAGATTACACCCCCCCAAAAAAAGTGATAAGGCATGCCCTCTTAAGTACAATGGAGCAAATTATATGCTCAGTTTCCTAATGTGATCCCTGGGTGAAATCATAATAAAGAATAGCTCTGCATTGAACTGAGGAATGAGGAACTGAACCTAAAGGCCAGAACTGATCCCCTCTCAGCTGGTCTGGTCTATCCTGATTTTTGGAAAGAGATCTGTTTGTTAACTACTGAGCTGCTTCTGAAAGTTGTTGGCTTAATGATTAAAGCTGCCATCACTAATTTCTTTGGCAAGAGAGAGAAGGGAAGAAAACGCAGCCTCCTTATTCTGCCTCATGACAGCAAAGTGAAGTCTCAAGGATACTGAAAAGCACACCTTCCTGTCCATTGCTGCAAGGAGAAACAAGGGAAGATTGAATCCTGCAGCCTTCTGACCACAGAGTCGTGCCCAGGAACAGCTCCCTTGGATTCACCCCAGATGTGGGGTGAAGCTGTGTTAAGCCAAAAGGATATTAGGCACTGGAATGGGCTGTCCAGGGAGGTGGTGGAGTCACTGACCCTGGAGGTGTTCAAGGAACATTTGGATGCTGTGTTGAGGGACATGGTTTAGTGGGAGCTATTGGTGATGGGTGGATGGTTGGACTGGATGATCTTGTCGGTTTTTTCCAACCTTGGTGATTCTATGATTCTATGATATAAAAAATTTCAACATTTCGAGACCTTTTCCAACAACATTTTCCTACTTACAGAAAAACAAGGAAACAGACCAAACATATAATGGAATTAAGACAATCTGAGTATGTGTATTAAGAAAACAACTAAGGAGTTTTATGGCAAAGGCAGAAGCAGCAACATCCACTTTGGAAATTTCTAATAAAGGGGTTTCATAGTGATTTTCCCAAGAACTGCTTTATCCCAGCAGAAAACTTTGTGAGTTCAGTCTTTAGGAATGATTTCCTCCTTTGTGCAAGGATTATGGTCTTCTCATTTTTTACCCCAAATTATTTTCACTGTTTCTGACAGATGGAAAACAAGCAGAAACTGTCCACTGGCTGTGAAGTCTCAGCTTCATCTGCAACACAGAAATGCTTTACTTATAGGTATTGCTGGGCTAATACTAATTACCATTTTTGGAGAGCAACAAGAGACTTACGGATAAAGGACACCATACTGGGCCAAAACCATGATCTCTTTCAGTGTTTTTCAGGCTGAGGGTACAAGAGCCACCTTCCCTGCCCTGATATCTGGGGCTGTGCCCACTCCCAGCACTCAGGATCCACAGACACTTGAGCATTTGGTTGTTGCAAAGACACTGACAAGAATCTGGTGGTAGAAGATACTGGGACACCTGGTCCAGGGAACTACCAGTGTGAGAAACACTTGGGCATCAGTAACCAAGACTATATAAATCCTCATAGTGGTTGGCCTGTTGAGACACCACAGGTAGGCACAATTGTTAATACCTAGAAGACAATATACTTCCTGCTTTGGTGTGACTGTGATGTTCAGACATGAATAAGCATCCCCAGATAGTCTCATATATTCCATATCACAGGGCTCCATTAGCAGGGAACAAGAGAAGGACCTGGTTCACCTCTTGGTGTGTTCTTGTAATACAAGAATAAAGCAAATACAGATTAAATTTTATTTGCCCCAGTAATAATAAAATTATTGCTGGAAATTCAAGACGTGTATAGACCAGACATGAAAGCATGAATTTACCTAGCACACAGATGACATTGCTCAAGAACATTTCATCTTTACATTAACTTCTCTCTGTGAAGCTGTCAAGGTCAGTAAAACCTTGGGTCATCTGCTGCATAAGTGCCTGCTGCTGAAGTCAGAGCTGCTGGGGGATGAGTCTCTCAGAACACACCTGCCTCCCAAATCAGTGAATTGTTGGAGAACCCCACATGTGCTCTCAAAATCTTCTTCCACCCCTCCTCGTCCTTTCCTGCCATTTAGGTTTCCTCATACTGTGTATGTTCCCGTTCTGCTCTAAACATGCCTGCATCCCAGGGTGGAAAAAAAAAAATGTGAGCTAAAATAGTTTGTTTTAGCAGCGTTAGTTCAAAACCACTTTAGCAAAATTTGCTGTAGGTGTTCATTGCACTCTCTCTTGTTTGACTGAAGAGCAATATGTACAGAACTTACTGCCTGTGAACCATAAATCCCTGCAGCTGATCCACTCTGCAGAGGCATCAATAGATAGATAATGCAGTCCTTGTATCCCGTGAAAGACCTTCTTATCTTCTTGTATGTGGTTTTTCCAAGTGTTTAATTCAGGCTCATGTGCCTAAGACTCACATTCTGAGGGAATCTCTGGTCCTGGGGTCAGAGCAGGCGTTGTGTGCATGTGAGGCTGAGCACTCAGTCTCCGAAATGGCCAGAGAGTCCCAAAGTGAAGAATATTAAAAGCTAATTTTCGGTTTTAATTTTAGAAAAAGCTGCTTCAGTGTTATGCAGTACAGAGATATCTCATTAGCTCTTAGAAGATCCCTGCCTTTGGAGGGCTCTTTCACTGTGCTAATGGCACTTTGACATTTTGTGGATTACTCTTTCAGGTTCCATAATCAATTTAACATTAACATTCATGTAAACTATTAATGAAATAATATTAAAAAAGAAAAATGTTCCTACAATACTGCAACATTTTAATGCCTCATTAAAATCATTAGTAATGCTAATATTAAAGAACTTACTTCATCTTTCAGAGAACCCCAAAATAAATCATAATCAAATGTTTGCTAACGTACAGCCAGAGAAATAATTTATACATTGCTGGCACATAGGCATCACGTACACTAGCGATGACACCATAAGGTCACATTATTAAGCACTACCAACTAGTTCTGGCTTAGGAAACTCATGGCACACAGTATTATTTTATAATTACTGTTACACATACTGAATACTGTTTGTGTTTTTTTATTTAGGAGAAAAATACGTAGTGTGCCTCTCAGGCAGCCAGAGCTTTCATGGAATTCAAGTTGCAAACAATGACATGCTTCACCGACCTCAATGACTTAGAAAAGCCATTTATATTCAGTACTCTCATTTATGCTATCTTTAAAAATGAGTAAGAGACATATATTAATAGCAAGAAACTGGTAGAATGATTGCATCACGACCCATCTCCAGACTTATTGCAACAGTTCATTCTCCATCAGTTGAACTGACATGGGAATGTAAATGCTGTATGTAATAGTTATATAAATTTCTACAACATGTGGAAGAAAAGCAAGGAGGTGCTGTGGTTCCCCTTTGCTAGCCAACTTTTGCACCCCATCCCAGAGAGCCATGGCCATGCAGGTCAGCTGTGCTCAGTGGGTCAAGGGGATGGGTCCTGGGAACACAGCCCCCTCTGAGTGCCCAACTGGGGCACATCATGGCTCTCATCATTAGCAGGACCTTTGTGAGGAAAGGTAGTGGGAGAAGCTGGCTGGAAGCACCATGGGGCCGCAGGCACTGACCCCATCCCACACCAGCACCCGCTGAGTACATGGCCCAGGCAGGGATGAGATGGAGATAGAAACTCTGGCAGATGGGTATTACTTTTGATGTAAAGCTTGGCTTGTGCAGATGCACCAACAAGCACAGAAGCAGCAGACAGGAGGTTGGTGACCACCCATCAAAACCCACCGCAATCAGAAGGAAGCCCTGCAGCCACTCCTCAGCAGTCCCATTCTGCAAAAACACTCAAGTGTCAGGATCCATCCCAGCCTCCTCGGGGCTCCATGCCTGCCCCCTGAACACCACTATCCTTTAGAGGTAGGACGGTTTTGTCAGCCTTACACTATTTTGAGCATTATTGCCTTATGGGTTTCGGTTTGAAAACCTCATCAAGGAAGCAAATAACTCTAGCAGTGTACCCTTGTGAATTCAAAATCAGAGAAGTGATTCTGGCATTGTTTGCACTTTCTGTTTTAATTTGTCATTTGGTTTAGATGAAAGGTTAATTTAGTTTCCTCTTAATATATTTAATACGTTGTGGTAACAAGCGAGCTCTAGAAATGATAAAGCCATTTGTTAAAAAATTCAACTACATCATCTTTAGCCATTCATGTTCCCTTCAGAGAGGAAATTAATTGTTCCAATCTAGCAAGCTACAAAAGAAATACAGTCGACAAAGGGTGAAATATGAACATCAATGGTAAGTTTTGAATTTACCCTATTTATTTTGAGTGTAAGATCTCATGACCCACTAAAATTCAGTTCACAATGTTTTATGAAAAATAATGGCTGAAATTGAATGTCTTAATTTACATTTAATGCAATTAAGAATGGTTTAAATTATGACTGATGAACAGCACACACAGATGTCAGTCAGTTTCATCAGAATAAATTGAAGTCAGTGTCAATGAATGCTCCACTGATAAATCCCACTTTACATAAAATTAATAAAAATAAGGAAATATAATCCTTAGCTAATTGTAAAACGTTATGGAATTCCCCTGAATTTTGGGGGAAAACATGTGTAACTAGAGAAAGCCACAAAGTAGTGTCTGAAAAACAGTTTCTTTTCAAAGGTGTTCTGTGTTTAATTGCCAAAAGTGCCATTTAAAGGCTTAGCAACAAAGAACACCTCTGTGCAGAAACACCTTAGGTAGAGGGAGGGGAGGTGGACCATGCTCAGATCTGTGGGACCTGACCTGATCTGTGGCACAGCTCCCATTGGTGCCACTGCATAAGATGGCAGTCACTCTGTGGAAGTCAGGTCAGATTCCAGGTCTGCACTGGTACAATTCAGCCTGGAGTTTCCAGCCCATGCAGCAAATGCAGTGTCACCAGTGTCACCTCATTGACACAGACATCAACTTTCAGCTCCATGCATGAGACACTGCAGGATGGTGACTTGTTGCTGATATCCCCTAAGCATTTTCAGAGTGTACAGGACTGTGATAAAACCTTATTTACAGAACAGTTCTGAAGTAAAAAGTAGTCACAGAGAAAAATTTCACCAGACCTGTTAAATGTTGACATGTGGGCCAGCTCTCATTCTGAATTCTAGATAGAGGGCACCTGGCTCCTTTCTACAGAAGTATAAAACATTCAAAACATTTCAGTCTCTTCCAGGATCAAGCATCAGACATGGAGCAAACATCAAATGCATGGAAATCTGAGAGCTCAGTTCTTGGTTTGTGAAGTACTTACAGAGGAGTCCTACAGTCCTTGTTCAGAAGAAGAAGAAGAAATCCAGTGAACACTGAAGCTGTTTTTCTGTCTCTCTAAGGACTGTGGGAGCTGTGTTTACAAGCTTAAAATCTCAAGGTAAGCAAAAAGAACTACTTCTGTGGAAGACAAGGGAGCAATATTTGCATACAGAAAAATGTCAAAGGCAATGTGAAAGCCTACATGTGCTCATACTGATCACAAAAGCTGATTTGTCTTTGTGCACAGTAACATGAGGGCTCAGTTTGCGTTTGCATCCATTGGCTTCTGGATGTCTTTTTAGGACTACACATGAGCTGATCCCTGCCATCCCCAAATGACATTTAGCCTAAAGCTATGCATAAGAACTTTCTGTGCAGAGGTCATGGATTACTGATTATTTGCTCATGTATATATTAAGGCAACCATCTCCAAGATAGCTCCGTATTTACATCAAGTGATTTCTAGCCAAGGAATAGCTGTTCTTTTGCACAAGGAAAGCCTCAGCCTTCTGAAACCAAGACATCACATCTTCTACAATATATGCAAAGGCAATTTACAATGCTAGCATAACTAAACCTTCCAACAATATCTTGCTGTTAGAAGCTTCTCCTTTCATGGGGCAGTTTTAGAATAGGTGGCAATAGCCCAAGTTTAAATTGGCACTTAAATGCACATGGCATAGATTTTGCATAGGGAGGTAATTGGTCTTTACCTCTTTCAGGATGTGTCTATTCCCTCTGTATCTCTGCTCAGTGATACCAGGTTAATCAGAATGCCTTAATTGTGTATTCTCTCTGGGTGCAGGCATTCATTGTCTGTATGTTAAAGAGCTGAGCGTCTCACCCATCCTTATACAATACAGCCACTGGGCCAATCTGTGCCCTAGAGAGGTCAATTGCAAAGCATGTTATCCCAGAGGAATCTGAATGATTTGTGTAGCCCTTTCTTGGTGTCCCAAAACAAACAGAACCCAACACCCAGAGGTGCTCAGAGGCAGAGAGTGTTCCACATCTATTTCTCATGGTGCCTGCTGGTTCTTATGCTGTATATGGATTGCACAGCGCCAAACATGACTGAACAGGGACTCTACCAGAGTCTTACCTTACTCTACCAGAGTAAGATGTTGTCTAGGGCCAAACTTTCAAAATGGAGATGACCAGGACAGCAAATCGAAAAATGAAGTATGTTCAAAAGCTCACTCAGAATTGAATGCAGTATTAGTACAATGTGTCTTTGCTATGCCCTTATTATCTTGTAGATATATAGTGTAATTTATGCTAATAGACTGACTCCCAAATTTACCCTTGCTGTGCTAGGTACTTCTCTAGAAGGTACAACTGGCACACTGCTAGCCAAGGAGCAGAAAAACCTGGAAGCAGAGGGCATGAGGGGCAGCCGCAGCCCCTCTCCATTTGAACAGAAATGTGCCTTATATTTTTTTATCTTTATATTTTCTAACACTTTTCCAATTTAGTTTTAAATGCATAGCACTTCATGTGATGGGGCTTCTCTGCCTCCCAAGAGAAATTGCTCCAGAGCTCTATTATATATTTTGCTGTCAGGAAGCTTTTCCTGATTCTTAACCTAAATTTTTCCTTTGTTAACTTCATCCTATTACTCCTACTTATATCTCCTTTGTCAGCCTAAATAACTTTCCCACCCTCATTTGATAGCTGTACCCTTCAAACATTTGTAGCATGCCATCTTGTCCTCCCCACTTAGTCAAGCTACACATATTTTGTTTTTTTAACCCCTTTTTATCACCATTCTTCCCTTTCCCTTGCTCACATTTGTTGCTGTTCTCCACACAGTTTGCTCTTTTGTTCAGGCACGAAAGCAAATGATATTCCACAAGCAAATTTCTTCTGAAAATAAATGCTATGCATTCGCCTGCTTGCCTCCTGTGTCCACAAATTTTCCCCTGTGCAAGCTAAACATATAGCTGGAGGCACAATGGAGGAGCAGGATTTCCATAGTCACAGAGGCTGTGCTGGAGTGACACAGAATGCAAATAAAAGCAGCTTAAGGGTTTTTTGTTTTTTTCTTTAATGTGCATTTTTTTTTTCCATTTGACTTTAAGAGATCATCACTCAATGTTATTTCTTAAACTGAAGAATCTAAAGCGAATGCTTTGACTTGATTTTAAAGACGTTGAATTTTTTCTGCTGGTATAAATAGTATGGACACAGTAAAAGTACTTGAGAGAGCCTAATGAACCATTTCTTACACCCCATTACCTTTAGTCTGATATGACTGAGAGTACGGGCACTAATTATCCTCTCTTTCACAGGCACAGACATAGATCTACAGTAGGTCTTAAAACACAATATTCTATACAACTCTTAGCAGTTCCTCATGTAATACATTTCTGTATTTTTTTCTAATTGAAATTTAAATTAGAGGCATGCCACTTCCCATCTACCTGCCACTTACGTATGCTTTATGGACAATCCTTTAAGCTGATTTCCTACAAAAAAAAAAAAAAAAAAAAAAAAAAAAAAAAAGAAGTGCAGGTAGCACAAGCAGCCAGTCACAGTGGAAGTCCTAAAAAACTAAAGGATTTTCCTCTGAAAGAAGCCAGACATCCAAAGTACTCAGACAGGCACTCAGCTCCACGCCAGCCAAGAACCAGCCAAGAGCGTGAGAGCAAGGCCCACCTTCCCAGATCCCTCTGGGAATGGGAAACTACTTGTGGTCTGTCTAAGCTCTCCTCTACAGAGTAAAGAGCAAGACCAGTCCAAAAGGACTCGTTTTGCATTTCACACAGCCTTGCCAAGGCAGCAGCCATGTGCTAGTGCATCACCCATTCTTCAGTTGAATTTTCCAGGCTCTGCTTATAGGAGGAAGATTCCGAGTCTACCTGGACAGCAGAAAGTGAGGCACCACACCTTGCTGGTGGGGGTAAATGCTGCTGCGGAGGCAGTGCGGATCTGCACCACGGTGCTGGGCTGGAACCTGTACCTCGTGTCAGATGGAAGATGAAGTTTTCTGCCAGTTAACGAGGAAACACTTGGAAACATATGAGCTGCATATTGGGATGCAGATGGTTCTATAAGACAGTACATACATTTATAAAGGAGACATGTAAGGTCATTGGGAACCATCTGCTTTAAATATTTAAATGTCCTTACACTGAACGTATGAGTAGTTTTGCCCTGGATTTGTAATATTAGCAAACCACCAATTTTTTATAATAATGGTGAAACAAAAGAAAAATGGGAAGGTGGGAGACAAGGCATAGCAACCAATTTACAGCATCTGGGTACTGCACGGTCAGCTTAGGCGCAGCTCAACCTGTCCAAGAGCTGTTTGCTCTCACTTGATGTCTCACCCCAATATACATACAGCTTTTGATGTGCTCTAGATGCAGTGCTGCTCTGACTGCAGGAGGAGGCCAGGCACGGGGCCACTGATGGACCAGCAAACCTCAATAGTTCTTCTCCTTGTGCAGAGCTCTCAACAGAGCATAGATTTGGTGCAGAAGCTCCCGTGCTTCAATACTCACCAGTTATGCAATGGGGCAGTTTTTACTTCAGAAACACTTGCCGTTGCTTTGTGAATACAGCATTAGGCTGCTCTCCAAGTGAAGCAGGGTCCACAGCCGGAGTGAGAGGAGACACAGGGCATGCAGCAATGCCCAAATCCTGGTGCTTGGCACCAGCTATAGGGCTGGGGATGTCCACAGCCCACCTGGCTCCCAAGATGCAGCAGCTTTGAGGGGTCCGAGTACACTGGGTTTAGTTGCCTCCCGTGGCTTCTGGCACTGGTATGTGAAGGTAAAGTGCCCTTCCACCTCTGAGTTTCTCATCTGAATACATCTGAACCACATGTATTCAGCTTCCTGGGCCAGTGCAACCCATTGCATTGTCCAACACCACAGAAGGCAAAGTAGGGGCAGACTGGACACATTAGCAGAGCTGTTGGTCCTGCCTGTGACCTCAGCACATTTTCTTTATTTACTTTATGTTTCTTTCTGTCTACTCCACAACCTGAGGAGCAGCATCTACTCAGTATTTATCAGACCCTTTTTAAATGGTCATCTGGATTCACATATCACCATACATACTCATGCTATATACTTACAACATGTAGCATACATTCCTGGGGTCACATCTCCCTGAGATTCTCATACAGCCATACATAATTATGGGGATTAGCAAACCCTCAGGGGCAGATGAATGACTGCTTTTTGTGATTAAGGGCTGCTACCAGCAGAGGGAAAGCTGCTCCATCACTCTACTCTGAAACAGAAGGGGGAATGAAACCACAGTCCAAACTGCTGCTGGTTCTTTTGTCTGAATTTCCACCTCCAACTGTAGTGGACTCCAGGACCCCCTCTGCTTACAATTGCCAAAGTCCACGAGTGGACTGGGACCACCTCCTCTCACATCATGAAGCCTTGAATCATTTATCTACTGATAAATGCAGTTGGTGGCTGTTGCATATTTCTGATATTACCACTCAGAGCCTTGTCACATGCCTACTGGAGAGAAAGGGCAAACTCCACCAGCCTTTGGGGAGCCCCCGCACTCTTCTGAGTTCTCTCTGAGATTGCTTTCTTTTTATCCCCGTGAGGTATTAGTCTGTGTTATTACAGATTCACTACATCTATCTTGTTATCTTCATTTCAGTATTTCTGTCCTTTTAAAAGATCCCTTTACAAATATCATTTGTAACTTCTTGACAGCAGTTTTCAATTCAGAGCAACAATGTGACTTTTTAATGAAATCTGTGCATCCATCTATTCTTGGATAATATTCATAATGAGCCCCAAATGGCTACCAAGAGAAAGAGTGAAGAATCTGAGGAGAAGAGAAGCAGCAAGAATAAAAGATGAAAAGCAAAACTGTGAGAAATAATTGCACTGCTCTGTTCATGCAATTAAGGAGCATATCAGAGGAAAACAGTTAAATTAGCTGACTGAGTGCTTACAGGAGTTTTAAAGCTCTACTGTCAGCTCAATTAGAAAAATATCCTAACAACAGCACACTGGTTTCTAAAGCAGACGACATTCTCCAGCAGCCTGAGGTGGTCTCTGTGACACTGACAGCCTCCCCGTCTCCTTGTCCTTTGGAGAATTATAGACTACCCAGGGTGGTAGCAGGCTGCCAGGGCTCAGAGGCAGCTGTTCCTGTTCTGGAAACCAAACAACCCAACCTTCCACTTTCTATGGCAACAACACTGAGCCCTTCACAATCTGACCTGCCGAGGAAAACCTGCTGTTAATTAAATGTTAATTACCTTAATGCAGTCTGCATTATGTGGAAAAGTGCAAGCTATTTTAATCCATATTTTAAAGGAAACATCTGAGGCTGAAAATGCCAGGCAGAGGCAGATTATGAATTGTCAGGTAGATAGTGCTCTTGCCCCTTGGTGCTGAGACTCCTATCAATTCAATGAATGTGTTGGTCCATTTCTGCAAATGTTTAGATATCAACTGTTCCAGGCAATTTACTTTGATTTCTGTGAAAACTACAAATATAGCGTTAATAACTAATTTTAAGTGATACTAAAGTATATTGCTGTTTTTTTTTTTTTTTCATACATATTTGGATATTTACTTAGGTGTGAAGGTAGATCACAAGTTGAGTCATTCCAAACTTCAGCATTGCTGTCCTCAGATACTGCTGTGTCTATCCCTATAGGCAAAGCCATTCTAGGTGTCACAGCCTGTACTTGCAAGAGAAGGGCATGGCCCAGGTCCCAGCATGGCATGCCTTAGAGCATCCCTTCTGCAGCCTGATGCTGGATGACTCACCTTCTCTCCTCTGTACAGAACTGGGCAGATATTCCTTGCTGCCAGGATTTCTTCTGGCTTGGGCCAGACCAAATTGGTGCATTTGGATGGAGAAAACAGCCCCCAAAATCTGAAAGTGTTGATTTCTGAATCTGCTCCATTCGTGGGCCTGTAGGAGCCTGGATGAGTTTACCACACTGCTTCTTCTTCAGCCTTAGATTGGTATTGCATTATACCAGACATGGATATTGGAAGTGGCTTGTGCAGAGCATGGTGGGTGGCACAACTGCAGAGTTCTTCAGAGGTGCTGAAGTGTGCCAAAGGAGTCATTTTCCCTGTTTGCCATTCTGAAGCTCCTCTTGCTCTTTTTTTTTCAACCTGACAACAGTTGTACCTGAGAATAATCTCTGAGATTTCTCTGACAGATGGCTTGAGCTGAGCTGTACACTCACTTCCATCCTCTCTTAGAGCAATGCCAACAAGAACAACAGTAGAATTAAAAAATAAAAAAATAAAAATAGAATTTGGTTTATTCTTATTTGCCTTTGGTTGACTGGAGAAGTTGTGTGGGTTCAACAAGGCACCCCACAACTGATGCTTAGGAAAACTCACTGATGGTGCACATGTATTGCACACATGGCATTCTGGAAAGAATACTTTGGGCAGGGTTGAAAACACCAGGTGCAGAAGCACCAGCTGCAGGCACACATTTCTCTCTCTTTTCCTCTTTATCTTACCTTTGATTCACGAAGGAAAATTAGCAGCAACAAATGATGAAGGGTTGAGTTCTTTGCTGGTGCGAACTGGAGTAATGCACCAAGCTGATGAGGCTCCTCCTGTTTGCACATTTCATTTAACAAAAGCTGCATCCACGCTGCTGTGATTGTCTCCTGGAAATATGGAAACTCTGTCTCTGCAGTTCAATGTAGGACTGTTTACCACCTCTCTGCTGCCTCACTCCGCAGAGCCCACTGCCCCAGTGCCAGCCCCAGGACACTGCCCTGCAGGGACCAGCCCACTGAGCCAGGTATCATCCCTGTGCTTCAGAGGCAGGGAGTTCCTTGGTGTTTTAGGCCTTATTTTTCTCATCTTAAAACTGCCCATGTAGAGAAAAATACAGGACTTCAGTAACAGTTACCAGCATGATTTGCTTTTATTACCTTTCTGTTCAAGACCCTTGTTTCCCCTTGTAGCATGTCAAATTGCCCCCAAAACCATATTATACAGCAGAGAAATGTCGTTCACACTTCACTGGCTATTGATTTACTTTATTTATTGGCACAAAATCAGCTTGAGATAAACATTTTGTCCCCCATTTCCACTATTGTAAGCGATATAGTTCACTGTGAGATAGGCAAACCCCAATGTGCTGGGTCACAATTCGACATGGCTTTCTAATCAATGTGTGAAAAATTACCTAATGAATAATGGGTTGCACATTTCCACAAACAAATTAACCAGGGTGAGACTGAAACTAATGATTATATTTATCTAATGTAATTTCACATCTGTTACTAGTGATAGTAATTTTTTTTCTTCTTCTTTCCATGGCATCCTCAGAATTGCAGCCCATCTTCTGGAAGACAGACATTTTGCATTCACTTAAATAGGTAATGTTGGGATTTATCAGACACCCACCTCCAAAGAGGCACAATGCTTGGGTAGGGGTTGCTGTCTCGCAGTGCAGTGCTGCCTGTTGGAGCGTGGGGGGTCCTGACACCCAGGCAGGCATTCAGGCTCATCATATCTCCACAGCAGGAGTTGCAGGAGTGGGTTTCTCCCAGTGTACAGTCAGCTGAGATAAACCCTGACAATATTTGTCAGGCTTACATTAATGTCGTTTGCACACAAAAAATGCATGACAGTGGAAAGAAACCTCACAGGTTCGCTCTTTATCATCTTCTTAAAGCAGATTTGCACCCTCTGGGTGAAAGATTCTTTTGGTACCTAGAGGAGGACTATGAGAAGGAAGGACACTAACTCTTTAGCAGAGTCTGTTGGGATAGGGAAATGGTTTCAAACTAAAGGAGGAGGGAATTAGATTGGATATAAGGAACAATTTTTTACAGTGAGGGTGGTGAAGTGCTGGAGCAGGTTGCTCAGATAAGTGCCCTGTCCCTGTAGACATTCAAGTTCAGGCTGGATGGAGCTCTGAGCAACCTGATCTAGCTGTAGGTTTGCCTACTTGTTGCAGGGGAGATGGACTAGATGACCCTCCCCTTCTCGCTTAAACGATTCTATGATTCTAAGATAAAACACCAGTTTTGTCAAATGTGGGTTCCCACATCCCGTCTGTTGCCTCTGCACAGGACCACAAAGTGACTGGGTCCTGGTGTGATGGCTGCTTTGATTGTACAAAAGACTCTGTGGGGATTACTTTCCACTTGGTGTTTCCATATCCCAGGAATGTTAAATAGCTTTACTTGGGCATCCTCCTTGTTTTCCACAGTACAAGGCATCACCTCATCTCTTTCAGTCCTTCTCCTGAAAGAAGCATTTTGCAGAAGGGTTTGTAAGGTGGTCCACCAGGGAAGGAGAAAGGCAGCAGTGCTCTGGTTTCCTCCCCAGATGCTACCTCATGTTCACCCCACGGCTGGCAGCACAACCAACGATCCCCACTCCAACCTGCTCACTGGGGACGTGCTCCTCCTGCAGCACACACCTTCCTCCCTGCTGCCATGGGCTGTATCTGCTCTGTCACATCTGGCGGTTTGCAGTTGTCTTCAAAAAGATGTTGCAAAAAAAGCAAAAGTCTCCAAATGATGTCACCACTTGAGTCAACATTATTAAACAATTTCACAATCTGTCTCAGTCGTGGTGGCAGCTTTCATAAGGATTTATTATCCAGAAAGCAAAGAAAGGATGGGGGGGTGCAGGGGGCTGGGAGTGAGCAGAGGTTTGAAAGTCATTGTACCGAGAGTTTAATTATCGTATTTCTCACTGAAGTTGAAAGTATTGAGGAAAATCTAGCCAATTTCATATTACCTCATTTGATTAAAGAAGTTGTATGATTGTTCAGAATATGTAATTGCCATTCAGCACAGCTGAGTTGAAAAAAGCCTTTTGACTTCGCATGCGTAATGCCTGGTAGTATATAGTAGACCCCAGAAATTAGCAAATGGCACAACTTTATTCTGAAGATATGAGTGGTTTAGATGAAAAAAAAAATTGTATGTTGCTAAGTGTATGATTCCTTTTGGGTCTGGTTTTTGTTTTTCATCTTTGTTTTTCACTGGTACACACCTTTCTTACCAGCATTACCAGAGACAATACAACACGTAACTTCATGGAGTAATAAAGCATAACACAGTTTGAAATTCACTGTATGTTGAAAGGTGTGCAGACACCTGTCATGTTCCTCATGAGTAATGCTTCATATTTCGCTTCCTTGTGGAGAATGGAGACTCTCAAAATGTACCAACCACAGCTAGTACCCTTGTAACCTGCAGGTGACTCCCATGTCCTTCAGCACTGCTACTGGAAATAAATGACCTTGTTTTCTTTGGAAGTTTGTACAACAGCTAACAGACACATTGTCTGAGTCTGGTTTGTTCTGTTACAAAGCAAGTCTCTGTGACTCCTGCTTTGGAGTTCTGCTGTTCCCCTGGTGGCGGAAGAGCTGCTCCATGTACCAGCCTGTGAAGAAGTATATGGTAGCAAGAATGCAGCAAACAGCCCTGGTGTAGCACCTAGAGAAATTCTTCTGACCTCCAGGTAGAAAGGACTTTGGGCAGACACCAGCATGTCTGCCAGCTGTAGTCTGCTCATGCAAACTGAAGCATGCTGATACTGGGGAATATGGTAAGGAGTCTCCAAAACTGTGTGGCTTCCCATCGATCTGATAGCATGGCTGAACCACCTAATATGATTTGAAGTGATTTTGGCAGTGCTCTGGGGAACCTGTGACAGAAGCTGAAAAAGAGGGTGAAAATATTCAGCAACAGAGATCATCTCTCATGCAGCCAAGGTATGCTGAAGACCTGATTGCCAAAATACAACATTCTTCCTCAACCAACTTGTCTCCCTGCTGTTGTGGTGTCCTCTTGCAGTGCATGATGCAGAAGAGAACTCTGGCAAGGCAATGCAGACCCTACCTGTTTCTTTATCTCTAAGGACCAGACAACAAGGTCAAAGCAGCTCTGAGCAGCTACAGTTAGAGTTGTTTGGGACCAAGCTCAGGAATATATTTGGGCAGTGCTGGTAACAAGCACTGAATTGATCATTCACTTGTTGGGGATTTTGTTTGTTTGTTTGTTTTGTTTTGTTTTCCTTTATCCTGTTTTTTTATCCTGTATACCCACTCTCACAAATATGATGTGAGTTTTGGGTGGTCAAGTGTGGAGCCAGGGGTTGGACTCAATCATCTCATTGGTCCCTTCTATCTTCTAAGTCTCTACAATCCAGTGCATCAATGCAGTTAAATCCATGGTAGTTAAGTAAAGCTGACTCATTTCTGGAGATGTAACTAAAGACGAATGGCTCCCGTTTGTAATAATTCGCTGATCACTGTGTGAAGAAAGCAGTAAAATCCTCAAACCAAAAGAAACTAAAGATGATGAAAATGCAGTACAAAGCTGTTCAGAAAGACTGCGAGAAAGCTTCTATGCATCTATGTGGAGAGCACTTATGGTAAGACAAAAACACAATCACAAGCTTCTCCAGCACATACAGCTCAAGTGTCTCAGTCAGAGTCCAGAAGGAGATCACACCGAGGAGACACTGCCATTCCCCAGCCTCTTTGCCTTTTCATGGTAACCACTCCGCATTGCTTGCATTTCTCATTTCCCCGCTGGTAGAAAATTCTTGCTGAAGGTTTTGACAATTTTCAAATAATGTCGTGAAAAGTGTGACAACGTGAAATGAGAGTAGAGCACAATGATGCAGTAAATAGTTACATTATTAGAAAGGCAGATGCTGGCACTGAAGCAGGGTTGTTGGCCTAAAAAAATAGATTAGGAGGGAGAAAACAGAAAGGAAAAAAAAAAAAACAAAACCCTATGAAGTATCAGAAACAGTTGGTAGCATAATAATATTCATATGCAAGCAAAGGTTTTCTGTAGCAATGTGAGTCAGCTTCCATGCTAATATGACCAGTAAATAAACCATAGTAAGGTTCTGGAACTGGTATTACTTCTCACCAAATACAACTCCAGGCCAGTGAATCATGACTGGGATTGCATTTTGGACTCCCAGCCCTGCTGGTGCTTGTGACTGCATCACTGTACACAAGACACAGAGCATGAAGGTCTGCAGCACTGCAGTGCCTGAGCTGCACCAAGCCATCTGTAGACAACTAAATCCTGCAAAAATGAAGTGCTTTTCATTTCCTTTGGGCTTATTCTTTGCTCTCTTTAGAGGCCTCAGAGAGAACACAGAGATACTGGTGCAATTTAGAACTTCTGAATCTGAGCTGTAGTTTCTGAACAGAAACCATCAAGGTTTGGGAGCAGGCTGCTGCAGCCTGGTTCCCCGCCTAGGCAATGGAAAGGAACAGGGTCTTCTCACCTTACTATGAAATCTGGTTTCTTTTTTCTTTTATCTCCCCAAATGACTATAAACTGCAGTCTGAATGCAGCCCATTTGAATTAACTTTAAGGGTATTTAAGAAATTTCTATGTACTTCCAAGTCCCAAGAACCTATGCAACCACAGTAGAACTAGCCACTGCAGCCACTGCAGCCTAAGTCCTGAGAAGTTTCCAATATTATTAACTCAAAAGTTCCAGGTGCAACAAATGGGGCTCCCAGACCAACTGAGATACGTGAAAATACTAAACCACCTTCATGAAACACAGGAGTACTGCCATAATCCTTGGTAAAACCATAAGCAAAAGCTATTTGACCTGTAGGATAACACTGTTAAGAGGAGAGGACAAAGAGCAACTCAGTAAGTCACGAGTGCTCCAGCTGCCAACCCACTGAGTTATCAAAGCTTGAAAACAGCATATCATAGACATCCACAATGCACTGCACTATGGCTATTTTTCCACACAAACACAGAAGTGGGAGAAATTTTCATACATTGCATTCTTGTGCTAGGCCGTGTAGCCTATGTGAGTTTGAAAATGAGAAGATCTGGGCATGATCTAGAAGTACCAAAGTCAACTCAAGGAGAGTCGTAAGTGGAGTGGCATGCTTCATGACAGTTGAAGGTCATGAGGGAAAAGGGCACAGCCAGTAATTACATATTAAATCCTTTATCACCTGGTGTGAACCACACATGTAGTCAGAAGAGTATTTGGTGAGTGAAAATCCTAGCCACTACACCAAAGGAAGCAGGCAGATGGATCTTTATGGTGAGGAATCCCATGCTGCTTTAGTCAGAAAGTCCTTCTGAAGCTAGATAAAATACAAGGATCAAGATGCGATCCAGGGATGAGATGGGGTTTTGTGGCTTATTAGAATGACTGGGGAAATGTGATGTCAAAGGTAGACAGGATCACAGCAGCATAATTAATTGAGAGCAGAAATGTGTATTAGTTGAGATTTGGGCAGAGAGTGTTATGTGATAAAGAAGAAATTTCTGAACTAGTTATGGAGTTTTTTAAGGAGGTAGTGGAAGATTAATATTGATGGAGCTTGGCAGCTACAGAACTTTGAAGAGGAGAGTTGGGTACCAAGACCATTAGAAGCTTTTTGAAAATGTCTGCAATACAGGTGCTTTCATTTGGGAGGTAATGGTGTAACCAGCTGCTGTCAGAGATATAACATAAAGAAGGATGTATATTGAAGGCACCAACAAGTAACAGATTGGCTTTACATTTTGGATGTAATTGATTGACTGTAACGTTCATGAATGAAATGTACAGATTTACACTCCGTTGGAGAGGATAAGAGAGGAACAGATAATGAATGAAGTAGGGCAATTTATTGTAGAAGGTGCAAGTATCATCTCCAAAAGAAACACTAAAGGTTTGATTCAAGTGAGGACACAAATAGAGTCAGATGCAACAGTTTCTAATGTGAGACACTAGGAAAGGCCAGTGCAATCAGCTAATGACAGGGGGGGCTTCATCCATTATAAAGCATCTCCTCTGTAGCTGTCAGCATTGAGGCAGTACCCCACAGAGCCCAGGAACATTTCTCAGCCCTGTAGTGTTCTATCCAGTCACAGTTTATGTCAAATCTGGGCTTAAAATTGTGAAGAAGCTAAAGTAGAAAGGGCAAAGAGACAGTACTGTAAAATACAGTGAAATTACCTCAAATATTCCTTGAAATAATTAAAATAATCATCATCCATTTATTTGCTATCGATACCTGGAGATAAGAATGCAGACTGACAATGAATACAATTGCAGGTGTTAATTATTGCTTATAACAGGCACAGAGATTATAGCCACCAACAGCATTAAATGTAATTCTTTATTTAGTAATTTAATATCCTTCCCTGTTCATCTCAATGCATTTTTATACATCTGACCTTCTGTAGACTTCTCATTTTGTCTTCAGTTGAAAGAGCAAAGCTGGTTAATTTCTAGTGACATTTTGTGGCTGCAGAGCTGCTGCAATACCTTTTTATACTCCGTTTTGTTTTTAAATCTGAATTCATTGGTTATCTCACCACACCAGCCCTGTAAGCTGGGCAACACTGCTGCAGTGAGAACCCCCTCCCTCCTGCTGTGTCCCCAAGCTTATCCTGGCTTCTGGGGACAGCAAACATCACCAAGCAGCAGCTAGGACCACAGTGAGATTCAGCTGGACAGTGCTAAGTGCCCTTCCCAAATCCTACCTTCTGTTCTTCCAGCTCTTAACACTGGCTTGCACTGAGTGTGACTGCAGCACAGCCAAATCCTCTGGAAATAGCAGTGCAGGGAGTCACCCTGTTACAGTCAAATCAAGCTCAGAAACAAACTCAATATCAGTGCACAAGGATTTTGCTACAAAGTAATGTTTGTGGCTTGAAAAAGGGGGGGTATATTCTCCTAATTATAAGATACCAAAAGTAGGGGAGGGTGCATGTAGTCATCCTTAAAAAGTTAGGAAAAAAAATAAACTTTACAGGCTTGTAAAGGATCCATAGGGAATCATAGCTGCCACTTAAATTATATTAAAGGGCAATAAATTGAAACCAGTAAAAAAGAAATGTGTCCTTACAGGGTGCATCGTCAGCTTATGAAATTCACTGTAGCAGGAGGTCAGTGAGAGAAAGTCTGTGGTTTGTTTTTTTTCCCCAAGTACTTTTTGGGTCACTACCAAGATGCTTCCAGTGTTGCAGGAGAGGCTAATCAAACTTCATACTCTGAGGCACAAACCGTGTATGGGGGTCACAGAGAGCGTCACCATTGCAGGCAGCCTGTTAAGCATATTCTGCATCTTCCCTCTGACCTCCGCAGGAGGGTGAGGATCTCTACAGCACAGTTGTGTAACTCCAAGTAGCAAATCCTGCCCAAACGCCTCTGGGCTCCTTCCTGCAGAGTCTCCTCTGGTGGGTTTCAAAGCTTGTAACAGCGTAATTTTAGCTCTGGAAAAATGCTTTTAAGCATGAGCACTGATGAAAGATGCAGAAAGTGAGGCAGAGCTTTTGAGCCCCGAGCACGGTCTCTGGAGAAGCTGTAGCAGGCACAATTTATTGGCAAATAAGAGCGGCGACCTCTCACCCATACCATTATACAGCATCCCAGGTGGAAGACAAAGGCGGGCTCATCTGTGTGCGAGCCCTGGCTGTGAGAAGGATGAAAGGAAAGACACCCTCCTGCCGTTTTTTTCCTGAGGAGCAGAAGTAAATCTCACACCAGGCCTCACATGGCCTCTAATGTGCTCTCTGAGCCCCATCCAAATCAAAGAGTGATGCCTAATCAAAGACAGTCCCCAACCACCAATCATTCTCATCATGATGAGGTAAAGAATTAAAACAGTGCTGTCCCTTCTTCCTCCTTTCTGCACACCTTGGTCTTCCTCCTGATCACTCAGTAGCACATGAAAGGATCCTGAGGGTGCTGTGCAAAAGTGGGGCAAATCCTGCTTCCCTGACCCCATCCAAGGCTGCTGGTTATCTTGCCCATGGGTATGGGTGCCCTGTGCATGGCTGTGGGCTCAGGCTGGCCTGTGGGCCCTGGCTCCCACCTACGAATGAGCTGAAGCCAGGTGCCTGCGTGTAGCCTGTGCCTGGTATTCTTGCTTCCCCACATTTGTATCACACAGCAGAGAGAAGCCAGAATCGCTTCATTCTCCCCAGGCCATCTCTGCAGGGCCGCACAGGCCACATGGCCCATACCCACCCAGCACTGGTAGGCAGGAGGGGTCCCCCCATGCCAGGGCCTGCTTCCAGGAAAGGCTCCTTAATTCCAGCATTGGAAATGAAGAGGAGTTCTCTATTAGCTCTCATATTAATAATTTAGAAAATACATGCCCAATCACTTGTGTTCTCTCCGTTCCCTCTGAACACAGCTGCAAACTGCATTAGGTGTTAGGGTGAATGGATGTATTTCAGATGAGATATTTGTACTGAATTATTAGGGTAGTCTGTATTACAAAATTACTAATAAACATTGCTTCTGGCTCAATTTAGCCTGAACTCAGTGAACCCAGCCAGCGGTGAGAAATCAAAAACTCTGAAATACCCGATGAATGAATCTAACTAATCAAGAAACCCTGCAGGAAGTGGATGCCAGGATTAATGAGCCAGCGGTTTCACCATGCCATGCTGTTATTTCTTCACATAAATGCCCTCAGATGAGATTACCTTTGTCATGAAAAGGAGAAAAGGAAGGTTACATACTTTCAACTGACAGGTTAACTGCCATACCTCCATTACTGTAAGATACATTTTCATGTTCGGAGATTTTTATTCTGGAAAATGAAAATTTAAAGACCACAACACAAATTAAACCGCATTTTCATTTCTAGGAGCAGGGATCATTGCTGCTAGCACAATAATGTAATCTGTACCACAGTGCCATATGATCTCCTGCCTTGCACAAACTTTCTTCCGATGTTAATAGCTGCTCGGCGAATGCAATCTCTAGCTGAGGGTAGGAGCGGGCTCAGCCTTCCGGGGGGATTTGAGGGGAGGGAGACGGGAGAGGGAGAGTGTCAGAGCATTTCATCAAGAGAGCAAATGAAAGGTTCGGTGACATTATCTTTATGTATATTCCTTATACTCCAGAGGTGATGTTGCGTTTAGAGGGAAGTAAACCTGTGTGGATATGTGCTGGTGTAGAAACGAATCCACACACATAAACTTAAATCAGAGCCGATTTACGAGCTGAGTGTAGTCACTCAGAGCAGAAACACACCTTCAGGTAAGCAAATAAGCCCAGCTTGCAGCAGCCCCAGTGCCTGGAGTTAGCTACTTTGTCAGTAATAGGCTAATTGCTATTCCATGTAAATGTCCCCTCTCGATTTACACGGATTTCTCTCATTTATTTTGATCACTTTATGTGAACGAAGATGAGCTGCTCCTGTTGTTAGACAGAACCAGTCACTGTTTCTTTATTTCATTTTATTTATTTTATTTTATTTTCGTACCAGTGAGGGTGAGGTTCTGTGAGAAGTTTGTTTGCACGCAATTTGTGATGTATACAGGTGAAACCTGCAGTTCCCATCCTCTTGTCAACATCCAACACTAGAGCATGGGATTAGATGCTGAATGTTGCACAGGTTCAGCTGATGCTGAGGGAATGTATAATTTCAAAAATCTCCAACACTGAGAACACAAAGATCTATTGCCATGGAAACAAATGTTGTATCAAAGTTGGGTAGGATCAGAAAGCTTTGCTCATAACCAGGACAACAGTTTCATTAGAATATAGAGGAAATGATGGATGTTTTGGGAGTGAGAATTAACCAGAAAGGCCTTTGCAGGGTCTCTTCATGGCTGTGATGTTTGGAGTGGAGAGCTGGATGTTATGTGTTGTGTCTCAATCTTCTGCCCCCCACCAGAGAGAGCATTTTTCTCTACCATTAAAAAGCACATTTTTTTTTAAAGATCTTCCACACCGCACTTTACTGCACTCCTACATCATAAAGCTGTCTTGCTTACAGCGATATAAAGCAGCTGTAAAAATTACATGCCTGTAAACAACCCTCCATACATTTGGGAGAAGCAGGGTAAGATCTGCACTCCTCACACACAGGCAGGCACCCACCTGTTCCCTGGTGAGAGGAAAGGGGTGTGCGGGAGAGTAGGGCAGGCCCAGGGCCCCCAACTATCCCTCACACACTGATCTGGAGGGCTGACCCCGAATTTCTGATGCAGTACAGCAGGGCACAGCCCAAGGCCAAGCTGGGGAAGGGGGGGAGCTGGAGGCAGGAACACCCCTTTCACTCACAGGATGAGCATCTGGGCTGTTCTGGCACCAAGGCTCCTGCAAAAGGGCATAGAGCTTCTTCCTCGGGTGACCCCCGTCTGGCTCACTGCTGGCCTGGAGCTTCAGTAATTTATCCTCCTTTTATTTCTCTTTTAAATTAAATATGCGTGTGTAATATGCACTTTGGAGCAGGCAAGGACCCTTCTGCGGGTGCCTACAGAGCTGGGCACTCTCAGGTGTGTAATTAAGAGGTGTGTAATTGATGTACAAGGGGAAGAGATCTCAGCGCACCGTGTTACAAAATGAAAAGAGGAGGGAAGAAAAGCAGAAAGGAAAACGAGCCGAGAGTTGCTTGGCAAAATTCCCCCCCCACACACACAAACACACACATACTGCGTCTAACTTTGCCCGGGTTCCACGGGCTCACCCTGCCGGCAGCCGTGCGCTCCTTTCGGGGCGGCACCGGGACACGAAGCGCTTCTCCGCTCTGCAGCCCCTGCCCGCACCCCCCGGCCCCGCTGCGCCTTTGCCCCTCGCCGCAACTGAGCTTCTCCTTTCTGGCAGCGGAAAGGCCAACTACGCAGAAAGATTAACAAAAGTTTATTAATCATGAAGTATTAAAATCGTGATAAATGACACGCTTCGATGCAAAATTCAGGCAAGCAAATCGTTCCCAAACGTATGAAGAGGGAATCTGTGAACCCGAAAGCAAGAAATCTTGTTCTTTCTTTTCCCTTTTCGCCTGCAGTTCACAACACCTCTCGTGTCTCACACGCCACACCGAATCCTTCATATCACATACCGAAAATGATTTTATTTATCCATTTACATTAACTTGATATAAACTCGTAGGGAAAGGTCAAATGATATGCTTTATATTAGCTCAAACATTTATTAAGAAACGCAAAATTCAATAAATTAGCACAGACAATAAGTTAAAACATAGCACGAATCGACCAGCATGTAACAAGAATGCTTCATCTACACAAAACATCCTATTTCACATTGTTTGCTCATTCCTCCAGCGGCCCTGCCCTGCGGCGGGGTGACCGGCACATGCAGGCGGGCGGGCCGCGGGGGCCGGCCCGGGCGGGGCGGGTGCCGCGGCCGCGGCGGGCGCCTCCGCCGGCGGCAGCGGAAGATGCAGGAGGGACAATAGCAGCAGGAACGTAAATAAATGCATAAATAAACGTGGGGCAGATTGACAAATAAACCGTCACGAAATCAAAGGTCCGAAAAAGGGAAGTGCTCTTGCTTTTTTTTTTTTTTTTTTTTTTTTTTAACGCGCGTTTTTTTTTTTTTTTTTTTTTTTTTTTTTTTTTTTTTACTTTTACAAAAACAAAAGAAAAGATTATGTATTTTTTTTTGTTTGTTTTATCCCCTTTTCTCTCTCTTTCGTTTGTAAATGCTTTTTCGAAATGGATTTGATTTCCCTCGGGCTCTCTCCTGCCGCTCCTCGCGCCCGCTCGCCCGTGCCCCGACGGCGCTGTTTTCGTCGCGGACAGGGCGGGCGGGGGTCGCTACTCTTGAGAAATAAACCGAAACCAAAACCAAATCGCATTTCTTCGCAGGGCCGCTCGGATGGGCGGCGGGTCGCGGCGGGGGACGGGCGGGAGGCAGGGCCGGGGGTGCCCCTGGCAGCTGGAGAGAGGCGGCCGTCGGGGGGCGGGAGGGGTGAGAGGGGAGGTGGGGGGGGACGCGGGGATGGCTGAGGGGGTCTCGGCCCACAAACCAGTCCGGTGGCGTCTGATTTCAGATCCTGAGTCGACTCCCTGGTAAGTCAGGTGGGGGCAGGTGGGGGCCCGCCGGGGCGGGGGCCGGGGCGGGGGCGGTGGGCACTGGGGTCGGGGGTGGGGGCGGGCGAAGCGGGGTCGCGGGGCGAGGCGGCGGCGGCGGCGGCGCGGGGCGGCGGCCATTAGGTGAAGCTCATGGAGACTGTGTGCTCTAGTGCTTTGCGGCGGAGGGAGGCGATGCTGGTTCCCCGCCACACGTCGCTGCTGTCCGGAGAGCTGCAGAGCTGCGGCGAGCCCGTCACGTTGCTGGGGCCGGGCAGCGAGGCGGGCACCATGCCGGGGAAAGCGGGCTGGTAGAGGTGCGACTGCAGCCCGGCGCCGTTGGAGCCCGCCAGGCTGTTGGAAAGCCCCATGGAGTTGGGCGGCGGCCCGGCCGCCAGGCTGCACTGGGACAGGGACTGCGCCATGGCCTGCTGCCTGCCCAGCGCCGGCGGCAGCGGCAGCTGCGACACCCCGGGCATGGCGGCGGCGGCCCAGCGCGTGTCGTTGGCGTGGAAGGAGCAGAGGCTGTCGCCCATGGCGGCGGCGGCGGCGGCGGCGGCCGAAGGGAACTGCGGCAGCCCCGGTGTCGGCAGCAGCGTGCCCGGGGCGCGGAAGACGTTGGTCGTCTTCTTGCGCTTCTTCCACTTGGCCCGACGGTTCTGGAACCACACCTGGGGGCCGCAGCGACAGACTCCGTTAGCGACACCCTCCCCGTCCTGCCCGCCCCGACCCTCATCACCCCGCCTCTCCCCCCCCCGTCGGGCGCTCCCGGCCCGGCGCTAGGGGGCGCGGCGGGAGGGGCCCGCGGGGCGCGCTGCGGTCCGGAGCGGCCCCCGCCCGCTCGCTCTCCCGTGCCTCCTCCGGCCTCACGCACTGCTACGGCCCCACGAGCCGCGGTGCGAGCGCTGCGTGAACTGCGGCAACTTCTGGCAACGAGAGGGTCCGCGTGTCCGCCCTGGGACGGAGCTGCCCACGGCCCCCTCGCTCGGGAGGAAGGTGAGGCGCGGGGAGACGCGCCCATCCCCGTTCTCCTCCCTCTCAGAAAGGAGAAAATAATAAAGCCAAAATGCCGAACGAAATATGCCACGGGGCAGAGCTCTGTGCCCTCTGGGGAGCAGAGCGGCGGAGCCGAGCGCTGAGCAAAGCTCCGGGGCAGCCCCGCCAGCGGCGAAGCCTGGCCCAGTCTCACTCCCGCTATTCTTCCTTTCCTTCTTTCTTTCTTCCTTTCTTTCTTTTTTCATTCTTTTTTTTTTTTTTTTTTTTTTTTTTTCCTTTTGTTTTCCTTTTAACAGAAGGGTGGTTTTGGTATAAGCGGGGGTTTGCCCGGCGAAAGGGCGCTGCGCCGCTCACGACAGCACCGTCATGTTTGCTAGGGGTAAAGAGCAACCAGCCTGAAACGGGGCTGAGCGCTGCCGCCCCCCGGCAGCCGGAGTTTGCCGTTCAGTCCTGTGTATACCTGCACGGAGAAACACCGGCGCCCATTAACGGGGGCGAGCAACTGTAAAGGAACTAAATGTTATAGGAATAATCGAAAAACCGAGTTCAATTATGTTTTAGGGTTAATAGTTAAATTGCGGCTACAAAGTCTTTTATGTTTCATGGTTTACTGGTGTCGTAAAGAATCTCCATCAGGTCTGATGGCCGCAGCTCATAGCTGCACCCCATATGCTTTTAAAATGTGAATGTTTCCAATTGAAAACTGGTGCATGACAGATGAGAACGCAGAGAAAACCTGGGGGAGATTTTGAAAATGCACACATGGCACTGGAGAAATATATTACCCGTGAGCACCGGGCAACTTCGGACTCCTTTTAAAATGCAGCTAGCACCTGAAAATTATTAATACAACAGTGAGAATCTAATGGAGGTTGGAATCTAAAAATCTGCCTTGATGATATCTGCTGTTACAGTAATATAGACATACTGTAAATGTATTTCAAAATATATAGCCCATTTAATTTCCCAGCTATAAATGGGTTAGAAATAGAGAATATCACTTTTTTTTAGTCTTTTTTCTTTCTTTTTTCTTTTTTTCCCCCTTTCTCTTCCTTTTATCTTTTCTTTTTTTTTTCCTTTTTTTTTCTTTTTCTTTTTTCTTTTTTTTATTTTTCTTTTTTTCTTTTCTTTCTTCCTATTTTCTTTTCTTTTTTTTTTTTTCTTTTTTTTTTTTTCTTTTTTTTCAGAAGCCAGAGCTTTATGAAGATCTCATTGGAATCCAGCGGATGATTAATGTGAAGATTTGGTAGGAAATCTGGAGAGCTGTATTAAAGCTCAGATCTCAGGTTCATTTCGATCAGCCAGCCGTGAACTCTGGGCCGAATTCATTACACTTTAATAGTGCTGGGAGAGGGAGAAAATGCAATTTCTCATTCCATTAGAAAACTAGAAAATACTCTCAGCTTGTCCCCTATTAAGATGTGGCAGGTGACGGGACCATTGTGGGGGACACGGTCAATGGAATTACAGCACATTATTTTTGTTCATATAAAATATTGAAAGGCAAGCCTGACTGTGCAGAAGTTATTTCACTGATTTGGTTTTTATGTAAATAAAATATTGAAAGTTAATTAATCCGTGCTAGAGACTAATGATTATGCTTATTATATTGCATTTGATCGCGTAATTTGCATGATTCTCGCATTGCTGCTTAATAAGCCATTCCAGGTTATAAATAATTCTGAAATTGGTTTCTAATAATGGCATGCTATAAAAAGAATGGTTTTATTACACCAGCCTGAAAAGCAGAGCAATATCAGACGTGGAATTGGACTCTCGTTTAAGCACCAGCCGCTCTAATAATTATTTAAATGTATCATATACATTAAATACAGATCTAGGACGAGGGAAGAGGTAATTTATCCTGGCATCCAAAACCCTTAAAAACATATACAGCCGCTATAAATTAACTATTTATATCACTTCTTAATCAATGCGGAGCCCTCGCGCTGCAAGGAACGTGTGGGCAATCTGTTAACTATAAAGAAAACTATAAAGTACTTGTATAAGAACATAAACCAATTACTATTTAATTTAAATTTGGTCAAGGAGCGGTGGTACAGCAGATTGTGAAGTAAATACATTTTACATAAATTATTTTGCACTAGATTACATAATGTTAATCATTTTGAAGTGTTAATTAAGAAGGTTGTGTTGATCTGATTACTTTTTAAACTACAGAACATTATTGTAAAAAATATTTAAATTGCCACCCTATTAAACTGTTTTTATCAGCAGCCTCGAGCTATTATCATTGGTTTAAGATTATGCTGAGGCCATTAAAACACTTTGTCTTTCTTTCTACGGATTTCTTTGATGTGCTGTTAGAAAATAACTATTTCCATTTTATATTTTACTTCATTTACCACACTCCTAATATTGAAATTGGTATCATTAACCTTTGGGAAACCCAATAAAGTTTAATAGACCTCGTTTTCTTTTTTCATAGAGTCAGTTGTCCAATTATATTTTATTTGTGAATCTAATTTCTTTCTTAATTTAAACTAATTATAGTCCTGCGTAGGCTCAGTCAAATTGTTTTACTTTCTAGAAGCAGACTCTCATTTTCTGTCACATTCGGGACCGGGGACGGTTTCTGTTGGGGGGTTTCTGCTGCGTGCCTTTATTTGGCAGAGGGGCCAGGGCTTGCCGACGGGAATTTTGAGAGCCAGAGTTCCCAGAGCGCTGCCCTGAACGGAGAGAGCGCATCCCACCGTGAGCGCTCCTCTCCTGAACTGCGCCCACGGCGGGCGTTAAAGCAGCCCCGGCCACGGAGCGCACGCCGAGCGGTCCGGCAGAGATCCATCTCTCACTGCTTCGAGCTCCTCTCGTTTGCTTTCAGTGGTTTCTTAGGTGCCTACGTGCACAGGTTTGTCTCTCTGTGTGCGTATCTGCGCGTACTTAAGGCGACTGAGAAATCTCTCCCTGAGTGTCGAAGTTACTCGCTCCTCCTGCCGAATCCGACATTCTAATCGAGGAAACACCTATTTTGGATACCTCTGCGCTCATCAAAAGTGCCCTTTAGCAAACGGCTTTCTCCCCTCACTCTGCGCCCTCCTTTCAGCACCGCGAACAGCTGCCCCGGCGGCGGAGAGGGAGAGGGGGATGCGGGGACGGCCTCGCCGACCCGGGGCGATTCCTCTGAGCTCGGACCCTTTGCCACGCTGGGGCTACCCCCGCTCGGGCTGTGGCTCCTGCGTCCTCCTTTGAGCTCCAGGAGCCCACACGTGGGCCGCGGGCAGGAGTCGCTCTGCCCTCGTCCCGCTCGGGATAACCGCGGCGCGAGCGTGTAAGGGACAAGGGGACGGCCCTCGGCGCGCCGTCTCCGCCACCCTCCTGCGGTGACAGCGGAAAGGGGCGGGGAGTGAGAGGGTCCGGCTTAGAGCTCTCTGCCCGACCTGCTGCGCTCAGGGGTAGTTTCCCCGGCTGAGGTTTCGGGACGCCAACCCCCCCCGGCCGCACCCTCGAGCCCGGCACCAGCCCAGGCTTAGCCCGCGGCCCCGGGAAAGGGTCTGACCGGAGCTGGCGCTGCGCGGGGACGGCCGCACGTACCTGCACTCGGGACTCGGTAAGGCCGATACGCAAGGCCAGCTCCTCCCGCATGAAGATGTCCGGGTAGTGGGTCTTGGCGAAGCTCCTCTCCAGCTCGTTGAGCTGCGCCGGCGTGAAGCGGGTGCGGTGTCGCTTCTGCTTCTGCTGGCCCTGCTGCTGTCCCGCCTGGCTGGGGTTCTGGCCGCCCTGCTGGCCTTGCTGCTTGTCGGCGTCTTTGGCGCTGACGGCCAAGGAGCTGGGATTGGATCCCACCGTGGTGATGTCCTCCCCCGGCAACAGGGTGGTCCCTTCCACCGTGTCCGAGTTGGGGGCCATGTCTCCCGGGTGTCCCCCCGGATCCGAGCCCCCTACGCCCAGCCGGCACTTCACCGCCTCCCGGTGTCCCAGCAGCTCGGCCGCATCTTTCATCCCTGCGAAAGCAACGTAGCCGCGGTCACTGCCCTGCAGCCGAAAGAGCGGCCCCCGCCTCAGCCCAGCTCGCATCCATCGGAGAGGCAAGGAGCAACCGGCCTCACCTGCCCCTCCTCCCGCGGCCCGCGCAGCGCAGAGCCCCCGGCCCGCGACAGCTCGAGGAGGGGAGAGAAAACTTTACGGAGAGCCGCTCCTCTCCCCGCTTAAATAACAGCTTCCCGCCGGGCCTCCCCTAACGCGGTGAAGGGAGGGGAGCGGGGCGAGGGGGAGGGGGGCAAGTTTTGCAGGGCTCTGCTCGGGGTTTTCCCAGCTGATAAAAGAAAGAAAGAGGCAGAGAGAAAAGAGAGAGAGAGATGAGGCTGCGGCTGCCCCGCTGCCGGGAGCGTTACCGACCGAGGAGCCTGGAGGGGGCCGCCGAGCAGCGTTCCCCTCTCCTCACTCTTCTCCTCCGAAACAACGTACGGATGAAGAGCCACAAAGAGGTGGATAAAGAAATTTGTTTTTGTTTTTGTTTTTTTGTTTGTTTGTTTGATTTTTTTTCTTTGTTTTGGTTTGGTTTGTTTTTTTGTTGTTTTTTTGTTTTTTTGGTTTTTTTTTAGGGAAGGAAGTCGAGAAGAACGCGAGCAGGCAAGCAGGAAAAGGCCACCCCATACGCCTTCGTAAATACCATCGAGCTCTTCTACCCTAAAATAATAATACTCATCATAATCGTAATAACGCACAGGTATGTGTATAAAAACAAGGAAAAGGAGATTAAATGATCCGCAACTCACTGTGGATCTGCACACTCCTTAGGTCTCCTTCTCTGTTTCCCTCTATTATTATTATTATTATTATTATTTTAGGACGATGTTAAATCAAATTAAACTTTAATACAGTACAATTACTTTTAAAGGAATTAGCCCATTTAGATCGCATTAAGGTAAAATAAGGAACAAATTGTCAATTTCCTGCCCCGGCTTCCGCCCCACTCGCCGCCGCCGGTGCAGCCGCCGCGGGGCGGGGGAGCGCCGGGGAACTCACCGAGACGGGCGTCCAGGAGGTCGGCGTGAGACAGCATCGCGCACCGCTCCAGGGCGAAGGCTGTTCCCCCCCAAATTTTAGCGGCCTTAAGTTATTTAAAATAGATATAAGATATAAGATATAGATATATATAGATCGCCTAAATGAAAGAAAATTCGGTGTGTGGTTAAAAAGGGGGTCTCTTGCATTATAATGTCCTTTAGAGAGACGGGGAGGTGCTTAACACTTCAATGAACCCGTGAGCAGCTCGGCGCGGGGACCAATCAGGAGGGCAGCCTGCAAATGTCAGCGCCCGGAGCGCCCCGCTCCGCCCGCCCGCCGCCCGCCCGCCGCCGCCCCGGCCTCCCGCCGCCGGCCCGCGCCGCGCCGCCGCTCCCTTCCCCGCTCCGCTCGCCTCCGCGCCCGCCCTCCCCCTCTCCCCTTTTCCCTTCTCCTCCAAGCGCGCAGTGGCCGCCCCTCTCCCAGCTCCGGGTCACCCGTCATTTATCGGGTTTTACGATCATTCCTTTTCTCCCTCTTTTTATTTTCAGTGCCTTCTCGGAGCGCGCCCTCTGCCCCGAACAGTTCTGGCTCCCCGGGGGCGGCTCCGAGTCCCCCGCCACACCGGGGGTGTTGCGAACGGCTGCGCGCTGGCGGCCGTGAGGCGCGGGCCGTGCAGCGCTGCCCCTCTCGTCCTGGGGGCGGCGGCGGGGCCGACGGCTGCGGCGGGGTGGGGGGACGGCGGGACGGCGGCTCTCAGGCGGCCCCGGCGGGAGTGGAAGTCCCTCCAGTGTCCCCCGCGCGGCCCGGGCGCGGTGTCCCCGCCAGCGCCTTCCCTTCGAGCTCGGCTCGCGTAGCACCGCATGCCCCCGTAAAAGGGAGCGAGCAGCGCGTCCCTCCCGGCAGGGTGCGGGAGCCCCCGAGCCCGGATTTCGCCATTAAAGTTTCCAAGTTGGGCTCGCCTGCAAACTCAATTTAAAGCAGTAAATAAAGTTAAATGCTTTTTATTTTCCTCTTGAATATGTTAAACTACTTGAACAATTTAAAGTGCTTTGCACAAGTGAAGCGAACCATTTCTAATGTTCTGATTTTTCAAAGCCAGCCAACAACAAAGTTTAGATTAGTAATATATTTCTAACCAGAGTAATTTTCAAGATCATTAGGCATTTATGTAATTAGTGCCAAATCTATAAGCTTTTATTACGATTATTAGAGTAAAATCAGTATAAATTTGTACTAATTTACTACTGTTTAGACTTGGCTGTCAAGCCAAGAGGTTCTTATTGTAAATGATAACTGAGGAAATTAAGTGCAAAATTCTGTACCATTTCTGATCCGCTCCTAAACAATCCGTTTCAATTGTATTTGTAGCAGAACATAATGCCCTTTTAAAGTTATTTGACTTGTATTTTTATTTGCAAAACAAGAAAAATACCCTTTACCCAGGCGCAATGAAAACTGATATTTACTACTTCCAAGTTGATTAACATTGATTTTTAATTCAGAAGTGATGCAATTAAGATTATTCATTTAGTGTAAATAAAGCTTCCACCAAAAAGGGAGCCCGTTGAAGTCTGTGTTAAATAATATAGCGCCAATGGCCTTTTTTTCCTCCGTCCGATTGACTTACACAAAACATTGTAAATACAGCTCGCGAACAGATGCAAGAGTGGTTTTGTTTGCGGCTCAGATGTGCGGGGTTTCGGCAGCGACTGAACGAGGAGACAAAGGAACCGGCCGACCGATCTCTAGGGCAGTTTTGCTGCCTTTTTTTTTTTTTTTTTTTTTTTTTTTTTCCCTCCCCTCCCTCCCCTCCCCGCTCAAATCTTTGGCTACATTGATTCAATTCAGCTTTCGAGATGTCGGGCTGTTGCAATGAACCTGAGTGCCCGGGAACGGCAGCTGAGAGCAGGGGGAGAGACCCAGAGCCGGGCCACAATTTAGCTGGAGAGACACAGAGAGAAAGAGATAGAGGTGGGGTGGGAGTTTCGGGATTTTTTGTTTTATTTTATTTTATTTCTTTTTTTTCTTTTTTTCTTTTTTTTTTTTTTTTTCTTGTTTGTGTGTGTGTTGGGGGGGAAGGGGGTGGAAGGGGGGTTGAGTGGGGGTTGGAGGAGATATCTTATTTCTTCGGCTATTTATTATTATTATTATTTGAAAATCACAGTTTCTTGTGCAGCTCCAACGGAGAAGGGAATGCTCGGGCCCTGAACGTTCCCGAGAGCCGCCCGCGGCCGCTGCCGTGCGCCGAGAGCCGCGGAGTGGAGCCCCCAAAGGCGCAGCCGGAGTGGTGCGGGGCCGGGCTGGGTGCCGCCGGCGGGGAGAAGGGCGGCGGGCGGTGCCGGTGCCGGGGCGAGCGGCCTTTTCGCTACCGCTGCGACTCTGGCCTTGCCCGAGCACAGGCGCAGCGGCTCCGGGCCGGAGTTAGCGAGGGGTCCGGGGACCGCCGGGGACTCGGGCTGACCGCAGCTACGGGGGAAAGTGCCCGGGTGGTGCGGGTACGGGCTCCGCTTCTGCGGAGCTTCTCGCGGGCAGCAGCGCGGCTGTACGTGTGTATCTGTGCCGTGTTGTTGTGTTTTTCAGGTCGATAAATAAATGTGTAATAGTTAATGTGCAGACACATCAGAGTAATAACAATGGGATGAAATCAAAGGATTATCAATCTCTGTTAGTAACTGCTGAATAACAATGTTGCAGTGTGATTGATAGCGCGCTTCATTTTATGACTTTTCTATTGCTCTTGATTTTTATAGCAGTATAAACAAACTAAATCATTTCTTCCAAGACTTCAGAGCGCAATCGTCTTAGGGGAAGGGGGGAAATCAGAGAAGGAAGTCCGCGGGAGGGAAAAGGGAGAGCGGGGCTGACGCTTAAGCGTGTCAGAGAAAAAAAAAAAAGACAATGGGGTATATGTAAAAATCTCTAATCACATTCCGCTTCCGCACACTCTTGTTTTGTCAAGTGCCTGAATTCACCTGGGCAGCGCTGGAGATGTATTTACAAGGATTTTATTTCCCGTCATCTTTCCATTTTCCCAGCGTAGCCAGAAAACTGCCAGTCAAGTCCATTCCCTGTTATAATTTACGGTATTCCCCACATGATCGTAGGAACTGAAGTTCTTAACAAGGAAAAGCTTTAGCGCAATGGCCCAAAATCTTCAGAGTGACAAGAGTGTCTTCAGAAATCACTTCAGAGCAAAGTAAAAGGATTTTCTATGACGGATCCAGTGATTTTTCCTCAATAAATAGGTTTTAGATTGTTACACACACGTAGAACTGGAACAAAGGGAACTACCAGAAAATATATTGGTTGCCCCTAATAAAATTTATTTAGACAGTTTACTTCTCATAAAAAATAGAGATTGAATTTCGTACAGGAGCGCCTGCCAAGGGGCTTGGCACCGGGAGATCGTCTCCCCCCCTCGCCTTCCCTCTCTTCCCCTTCAGCCGGGCCCGATGCGGGCTCCGGGCCGGGGCTGCCGCTCCCCGCCTCCCCGCGGGCCTCCGACCGCCTGCGGAAGGGCTGCGGGCCGGGGCGTGCCGCCGCCACTGCGACGTAACCCCAATTCTCAGGCGCTGTGACCCCGGGAAAAAAGGGGAGAGAACTTTCCGGCCCCCGGCGCTCTCCCCCTCCCCTCGCAGCTAAACTCAAGCCCTGATTGAATGAGGCTGTAATATAAACAAGTGTATTTAACCAATTCTGCTCTGATTTAGGAACAGAACCTTCTTTTGGCAGAATAATTATATTTGGAGCAAGAAACACGGTAAAATAAGGTTAAACTGCTAAAGTCAGCGGGGTGGCTTGGCGTAAATGGCTGATCGGTTTTGTAATTTGATATTTTATTTATGTATTTATTGAGCATCCATCCAGTTAAGGGGGCTGCTGTATGCAGAGCGGTGTAATTGCTTTTTACACTTAGCACACGCTCCTGGCGTTTATCGGATGTAACTTTGGGCTGCCTGGCTTCTCCGCGCTGCTTTTTTGGTATCTCCAGACGGCAGTGCTGAAATATCGGATATTGTTATTCACATTCCCGCTCCTCAGTGCTGCATTGTAACATTGTTCGCTTTAATGAGAGGCGCCTCCCTCAATAATTAACGACCTCACATTTCCCTATTTTCTTGCCTGATGAAAAGAATCAATTTTAATTCATCGTAAATTACGGCTATGCTTTTGAGTGTTATTTGCTTATAGAAAACAAATCAAGTGACTTAGGCTCCTGTTTACTTTTTCACATCGGCACAGCCTAACACAGATGACAAATCAAACCATATCCTTTCGTTAGGCGTGATTTGGAGTTAAGAAATGGAAAAACATAAACACGTGTTTTTATTTCAATAAACCCCCTCGAAAAAATGACTTATTTGGAAATGAAGGACAAGGCTGCCAGCAGCTACAGATCCCGATTTATTCATTCTAGTCAGAGCTAAATATGATGATCATCGCTGCTTTACGACATTAGGCTGCATGCAGCATTTTGTAGCTGTAATAAATATACTTCTTTGATAGCAACTTTATGAAGTTTAAACATATCCGAGGCAAGAACGATCGCAGCTGATAAGAAACGCAGCCGTCAGACGTTCCGAAAATAGCCTTTCCGAGCACGGCACGGAGAGCTCGAGCCTCCTGTCATCCTCCCTCAAACACGTTTAAGAGCATCGTTTTCCTCTTATTTGCTTATTTATCTGAATATCTGTATCTCACTCCGGCTAAGTCAAAGGCGGCATCTCCGATTGTCTCCTCGCTGGCAGGCTGCGGGGAAGCGCTCGACAGCGGAGCGGGTGCTTTAGATTGAAAGGATGGCTTCTATCAATTAATTTTCATCACAACTATGACAGCCAGTCTTTTATGGGGAAAAAGCTATTTTAATACAACGTATGCCTGACACCCCCGCACCCGACCTCCTGCGTGCAAATGCAAACTCTGTACACACGAAAGTCACCTCCTTCTCTCCCCCAGCTTTGTGCCTCTGTGTTTATGTGTGGTCTTGTGCCTTATTAATGTAAGTTCAGAAACTTGGAAATGCCGAGCACCCGTACAACGCTCCGCGTTGTTCTGCGTTATTTAGTCAGGCAGGAATTATCAGGGTTACTCGAAGCAAAGAGATGACCATTACGAACCATGTTTAAGATACGCGCCTGTCTGGGGAAACAGAACAGTTCTGGGAAGAGTATTCCTACTGGCGTTTGAAGAATTTATTTAACAAGCCAGCGCATTTCTTCCTTTTTAATGCGAAATTTCCCCGGGTGGCCAGAAAAACGAGCCGCCAGGCACGGCAATGGCACGACGTACATCGCAGACTGACGCGGGGGGATTTAACTTTCTCCTTTATTAACACCGCAGCTTTAATCTCTTCAATTACATAGGTGGTATATAGTAATAAGAAACATACATATTTTGTTTGTATGTGTTAAGTTCGCTGCTTTTCTGATTTCTATTTACTCAAGATAAATAATCATATATCAGTTATTCAGTTAGGTGACAAGTCTAGTAATTGGAATAAAAAGAAAACATCTCATCCTTATCTCTTCCTATAACTAGATATAGCGCTAATAAGACTGCATCAATCTTATCTGGCAAATAAATAAAATAGACAAACAAACAAATTCGCCTCCAACAAGTTAATGTGGTGTATCTGAGTGGAAAGTAGATATTTTCACGCATTCTGGAGATGAGGAGTGACTTTTAATAAAATCACAAGAAAAACAAATGTAATTCTGTAAGCAATTTCAGAGCTCAGCCATCTCTCCCGCGCGCCGTTACTTAGCATTCTCCGCCCGTCCTAACCTTTTCTTTTAAAAACCAGTTAGTTCCAGAAATATGACTGTCACTCAATCTGGGACCTTTCGATCCACCTTCCTTTATTATTTTGGGGGCAATTCTAGAGGTAATATGGCTTATTTTACAAGGATGATTTTTGTTGACTTTTTTTTTTTTTTTTTTTTTTTTTTCTTCTTCTCCCCCCCCCCCCCCCCCGCCCTTCTTTATCCCTCTTGCCCGACTGCGGCTAATTCGGGGCGTCTATATTCACTCAATTAGAGAAATCTAAAGAGAAAATCGATCTTCCATCTGCAGAAATGCCAGCTTAACAAATTAGATTCTTGTTTCGTGCAGGTGATTTGGTGACAGTCGGGGAATTAGAAGTAATAAGTTGTTGTGTTGGAGACCACCTCCCCGGCCCCGGCCCTCCGCCCTGCCCCCGGCCGGGCCCCGCCGGGGAGCGCCGCGCCCGCTCCCGCCTCGGGCGCCTCCTCCTCGGGCCGGGCCGGCGAACAGCCACCGCCACCGCATCTCCCGCCGTAATTAGTGCTGCTGCCCTCCATGTGGGCTCGATTAAACCGTGATTTAGCCGAAAGAAATATAATTATGGCTGCAAATAAAATAATCAGCATTGAAGAGCGATTTCCTTAATGAGATGGAGCGGTTGCACGTCACGGAGTAAAGGGGTCTCATTAAGAGGTGGTAATGAGGCTTGGGTGAATATTGGGAGTTGCACAAAATATCCGCAACCGGTGAAGATCCCAGAGCCGAGCTCCCGCTCCCGGGGAAGGTCGGAGCCCGCTGCCGTCCGGCCCGCAGACCCAACCCCGCTGCCCCCGCCGGATGCCGGTAGCCCCAGTGCCCGAGGCGCCTGGAGAGAGGGATTTTGATTGTTGTTGGTTTCTTAAAAGCCGCTAGGACGGCTGTTTTTAACGAGAGGAGCAGGAACGCTCAGTGGCTCCCTCCTCCTGTGTGCCCACTGCCCGCCGGGCTCCTTGGCTGCTACTATTGCTCCGTTTGGGTGATGTCCCCAGCCGGGCAGCCACGGGAAACCAAGCCGGAACCCTCCATGAGGCAGGAAAGAGCAGCTGTGAGGGCGTGAGGCTATTCCCTCCTGGGCCACAAAGAGGAGAAGGCTGCTTAGATCCAAAATGGCAGATGAGGAAGAAGCAAAGCCACGAGCTCACTGATGAGTGTCAGGGAGGCTCTCACCAGACGAGGCTGCAAAGAAGTCCACCCAGCAGCCATCTGCTGCATGTGCACTGGGGCCTCGTGCTGAGTGATGGTGGCCAGGGAGGGATGGATAGGCAGCCAGGCCTGGGGCTGTTGGAGTTCTGAGGGGCCAGGGGGAGGAAAGGCCTGGAGTGAAGCACCACAGAGCCCAGGGCAGTGTGAGAGGGCATTGCCATTGCCCAGGTCAGTGAGGGGCTGTGCAGTGCTGTCCAACACTGAGGAGACTGCTTCACCATCACTGAAAGGCAAGGCCCATCGGTGAGCAGAGTGCTATATTTACATAAAATAAAAGGGAAGCAAATGGGGTAATAGGCTGTCTAACGCTCCCTGGGGAAATTACATGCTGGCTCTGCTGTGTGATAGAGGGATAAATGTTGTTTTGCGTTCATGTCCCCTGCCCCCCCACCAAGCTTTTTGTGTGTGTGTGTGTTTTAATAGTGTAAAATTGGGCACATCTTGGTGATTTTTTGAACTAATCAAGAAAAACGGCTTGCATATGAAATGCTGAAATAAAATAAAGGGCAGGGTATTTTTCTTTCTTTGCTTGTGTTCTCAGTAACTTAAAGAAGAGACTTCATTCTTATTGTCAGCAGGAATGCTTCTCCCCTCAGCCCAACACCTGCACCACCTGGTAAAGGTCAGGCCTCGTGATGAGGAAAAGGTCTGTGTGACATTAGCACAAAATCAAGGAACACTACATTGGCAGCAGAGAGCTGGGAACCGTGAGACCAGTGGATCCCCTCAACGGGAGGCACCATCCAATGCTCTGACCCCAGTGCAATGTGTTTTCCTGAGGGTGGTCTCTGTGCATGCAGTGTCTGTGTGTATGTGTTGAGGGGTTTTGTAGTGTTAAGATATTTGCAACGTTATTTATTTACAGAAGCACTCATTGCAAATGGTCACATTTGTCTCCTATTTTGCCTACTTTCTAATATGATGGAGACATGCAGGACTGGCTGGGGTATCTCATCGGTAGTAATTTTGTATATGTCCACAATGCTTGCTGGAGCTTGTTAGAAGTAAGCCCCGGAAATAACAACTCTTAAAACTGTCATGTTTTATCATTTGTTTGTTGCTTATTTTTAAATGGTGGCCTTCTAGGAAAAGAAAGAAACAACTCACATTTTTTGGTGCTGGTTCTGATAGGAGGAACTGTACATCATGTTTAGCAAAAAAACAAGGTGTCCCAGAAGACTCTGCTGCTGGCTGACTGGAGAGAGATAAGATACTTTTGTCAGAAGAATGCTTTCTGATAGGGTTTCATGGTCAAACCTCCCACTGTTGTTTTTTTGACCCGCATGCCATGTTATGAGCAGCTTCAAACTTTTGCCTGTGGACCTCTCTCTTCCTGATCCATGTGGCCAGTGGGTAAGTTTTGGGTTGTGCGTGGTTGACAATGTTTGAATCAGTGTTGTCAAACAGGAAGCATTTCTGCTCCCTGAAACACAATAATGAAGGTAGGACTCTTTTCCTGTATTCCAGGTCTCTCACAGAATCACACAGATCTTAATATACATTGTGTTTATTTTTTTCACATTCAAATCCAGCTGTCCCTCTGAGCTGAAAGCACAAGTCTGTTCTGTAGCAGATGCTTGCTGTAAGCAGGTTGACTTAAGGGAAGCTGAGACGCAACACTCAGGGTTTTGTTTGCTCTACTGCTATAGAAGATACGGTACTGAAAGTCATCTTTTTCTTTATGCTGCAGAGGAGGAGAAGGTGTCAGATTTTCCGATGGCAGAATATGCTTTGTGTATTGGCAAAATGTTCGGGCATGAGGTCTGGAGGATGTACAGAAGAAGTATTTCATCTAACTTCAGAGCAGTGGCCAAGCAGTAAGTTGGTAGAGCCCCAGGACTTCCTTTGTTTCCCACGTTATAGGAGTGCTTGTGATTGTAGCCAGCCAGATTGCAGGTGCCTGGTGGAGATGTGCTGGGGAAACTGCACTCATCTCATTAACAGAAAGAAGCTTTAATTCAACATCACAGTGGCATATCACAAGTAGTCTGTGTATGTAATAACTGGCTGACTGCTTTTACCTTCACCCAGTATAAATATGGTGTACTGTAGGTGGATTACTTCCAGCTTTGAATAGTATCATTTGCTAGGATGTGTACAATTGTGTGAAAGCACACTTGAGAGCTGGAAAAATTTAGGACCCTTAGAAGTTAAAGAATTAATGGCACTGGTGGCATCAAATAAGAGCGTATTGAATGATGATGTCAGAGTCTAGGAACTGTTGCCGTCATAACTTCTGCCCTTTGCATACTCTGATGATGGCAGGAACAAAGATGGACACTGCCACGTAGTTTTAGGCTTAATATACTGGATTTTCTTTATCAGTACTGGAAACAACGGTGGCAGTGACATTTTGTTCCTGTTCATTTCTGCTCACTGGGAGTGAGGAACTGGAGAGAAAGTAATGTATTAGGGCATCCAAACTGGGGAGGAAGCCAGAACGCAACGTGGAACTTGGCTGTTAGTAATCAGCAAATCGAGTCTTCATTTGCAGTGCTGGCCTCTCTGAATGTTAATAAAGTTCTGCTTCCTTCCTAAGTCACATTATTTACAGCTAATGAATCAGTGAGAGGTTGCAGGGGAGAGTCTAGCATGGGGATGGTGACATGCTGGGGGAGGAAACCTCCTGCAAGTGGCCTTCTTTACTTTGGATGGCTCCCAGCTGTCACTGCTCTTCTCTCCTGTGCTGTCTTCAGAGTACGCCTTCCTTGTGCTCTGCAGGGGAAGAATTAGAGAAGCAGAGATAAAATAGCCCAATACAGTCAGGATAAGTGTGTTCCTTTTTGAACTCAATGTTTGAAAACAGTAGCTAGCTCCTTGGACTGCTTGTTGAGATTCCTAGTGAGAGTAAGAACTCGAAGAAGGCTTGTCTTTATGTAAGTGTTGGTAAAACTTCTCTCATCTCAGTGTAGCTCAGGAAGTAGTTGACTGGTGGGTGAATGTTCTATCTTGTGACAATTTGTTAAGGTCTTTATCCTGATTTGCAAACCGTGCTGTTCTTTGTGATCATCTAGCCACAGTGAGATTTTAAGAACAGTGTATGTGCTTTCAGGCATCTGTGACGTTTTGGAAGGTAGGGTGCTTCGCTCCTCAGCTTGAGTAATGCATTTGGTGACCAGCTGTTATGTATCCAGTCTAACTACCTTCCAACCAGCTCTCCAGCTCTTATCCCTCTCCATCCTGCCCTTTCTCTCTGAACACTTCAGTCAGATTTACCAGTTGACAACCTGAGTTCTGGTGCAGAACACTTTAAAAATCAGCTACAGATTGAAATGACAGTATTCACGTGCTAATCTTGCAATGCATGTAATCTTCCTCTTGTAGGAGAATAGTTGCTTCTGTTCGGTTAACAGCACTATCTACCACTAATACAATATTCTGCATACTTAAAACAGCCCGTAATTATTAAGTTAAACTTAATCTTAAAACTATCAGTGCTTACAGGCTTAAAAGAATCAAAAAGTTCTGAATCCTACATGTTTGAGTGCAAGCTTGTGATTTAAGTATTCCTTACTTCTCCAGTCAGTTGTGATTTGTTCACTTGACAACTTTTACCAAAGTACAAAACATGAAATAATACTGACATCACATCACCACTGGGAAAAAAGGGAAAACATCTTAAAACACTTAGGAATTATTTTATACAATTGATTGCAGAGGCTAACTGATCTGCTGGAGAAGAACAAAACAAAAGTACATCACTGCTGGAAAACTATTCCTGTTCACTGTCTACCTCCTTGCCTTGCAGTGGCTCTAGCAACCAAGCAGACTTTTTCTATGTCTTTCTCATCTAAACTGTGGCCAGTATGTAAGTGTTGCTTTTGCTTAAAAAAACACATAACTTTTTTTCCCCACATTTTTCTGTTTGAGATTCATAAGGGAAAAGCAAAACTTGTGTGTAGATTGGCTATTTTAGAAAGAACTCAATAGGAAAAGTAGCACATATCTTTGCAGCTAAGCCATCTGTAAAGTGCTCTTGATCATAGGCAACTGATGATGCTGCAGTTTTTGAGCAAGGTTTTATACTTTATGGTACAAATAGAGAGTATCTGTCCAGCTCCAGCTGAGTTTTTCATTAAAATCTAATAGAAATTTTTCTGAAAGGTGCAGATGGGACTGGAATTTTCTGTTTATCCACAGGATGTTTGTAGTCTTGGCAAAACTGTCTGACCTTTTTTACCTTAACGCTTCATCTCTGTAATTTGTCTTGACCTTACCCTAGCAGTACTTCTCTTAATAAGAAGGTAGTTTAATGACCTCAGCTCAGCTCCAGACTCCTCTGAAGAGGCAAGTATTTAGGATGTGAATTCTCCCGTCTCACCTCTCTGTTACCCAGAAGAGAAATGGCTCTACCTTGGAACCCTTAGTTTAGCATTTGCCATATGATATTACACTATTTTTATTGGCACCTCTGTTCTCACATCTGTCATTCATTCTCCTAAGACCACCTTGCTTGGTTGTTTGTTTGTTTGCTTTAGCAACTATCATATAATTGCTGGAGTTCAAAGCAAAATGAGAGCATTGGTTGTCCTCCTTCTAGTTTATGATATACCTCTCAGCTCTGCCTAACTATGGAAAGAAATTGGTAGAATCTTAATGTCTTGGTTACATGTTTTCTTTAAGCCTTTGCTTGTCTTGTTCACTAGTTTGAATATACACTGAGATCATAAAATCCTTTGGACTATTGTTTTCCATTAGTTGTGTAGTCTCTTGGCACAGCAAGGACCTAACGTGATGACTCTTTAGATGATCTTTTTGTGTAAATGCTCAACAATACTAAGAAATGAACTGGGTTCACCATCACACTTCACATAGACTGGCAATGCAGCTGGTTATTTATTTTAAATTGGCTTTAACCAAATAACCCTGAGATTTATTTGCACTGATCTGATAATTGCTTTATTTGGATCAGTGGACCGGCTTCTTGTTTTTCACTAGCTCCATCTAGTGCAACGCAGGGTATGCTTGTAATGTCAGATGTCTTCAGCATGGGTTCTCCAGAGCCCATCTTGCCTAGAAATTTCCAGTTGATTCAATGCTTCTCAGAGCAAGAGGGTAGTACTCCAGAGGTAGCAAAATGATAGCTGGCACCTGGAACCTTTGAAAGCTAGTCTGTTAATGAATACAATACATGTAGTTGTATATTTTCAATATCGTTGCTTAAAATTTCAGTTTCATACATATGCTCTCTTCCAATACCTGAAAGGTGATGGCAGTGAGGGCGGGGTTGGTCTCTTCTCATTGATGACAGGTTGGGGGGGAAATGGCCTCAAGTTGCACCAGGGTAAGTTTAGGATGGATATCAGGAAAAAATAATTCACAGAAAGGGTTTTTTGAATCGCCATCCCTGGATGTGTATAAAAACCGTTTGGATGTGGTGCTCAGGGACATGATTTAGCAGAGGGTAGTTGAGTTAGGGTACTATGGTTAGGCTGTGGTTGGACTTGATGATCTTTGAGGTCTTTTCCAACCTGAGTAATTCTATGATTCTGTGATACGTTTTTTAAGGAATACAGCATTTAAGTTTACAACTTTTTTACTTGCTCAACTGTGCATGATTTTTTTTCTCTCTTTTTTTTTCCTACTGCTTAGAAGGAGCGTTCTCTCTTGTGATGGCTAGAGTTCTTACTGCAATGTTTTTTTTGAGCATCACAGCTGTGTAAGTGGTATTTGTTGCATTCGTGGAGGCGAGGTCAATCAGCAGCTATTGGCCAAGATGCAGCCTCTCGGCATCCCCTAGTTCACCATTTTTCATCAAGGACTGATGTTGTACATGCTTCTTACCCTTTTCCCTTGAGCACTGGATACTGGCTTTTGTGTCCCCTCCCCCATTTATCCCCCAGCTGAAGAGAAAGAGAATACAGCACCCTGCTGACACAGGTGATAAAATCAGGTTTCCTACATCTGGGAAAACTGCAAGAGTCAACACGTGCAGAGTGTGAGGGCTGATCTTCACCCTGAGAAAACTGCATGCCTTGCCCAGGGGGTTAGCTGCTGGCTGCTGCTGGCAGAAGAATACTTGGGAGAGAGAGACCTAGATCCTGCCTGGCAGCAGAACTTGTTCTCAGCTTCTAAAAATTCTGCATCATGCTGGATGATGGCTTTTGAATCTTACAGGTTCAGCACCAGTTCAGCTTGACACCTCGGTGACCCGGTTATAGGTATGGTGTAAACAATCCGGGAGAAGGCGAGTTCTTTTGTCGAGACATTGATTTTTACACAAAAACATAAAGTTTATCTTCTGTGTTGAAAACAGAGGATAAGTTATGAGATCGACACATCTGATAAATTACTTTGGAAGGTATCATAACAATAGAACGTGCTGTGTGGGATTTTTTATTTATTTATTTATTTATTGGTTGGGTTGATTTTTTTGTTACTTATTTATTTATTGTTAAACCCATTTCCCTGGCAATGCATAGAAACTGTAATGCAGTAGGAAGCCAAGGTTCTAAAAGCATCCAGAGGAATTTCACATTATTTTCATAAACTCGTCTACTCACTCACATCTATCTGTGTAAACTAATTACTTTTTTTAATTAGGTAGCCCTTTTGATTGCTTGTGGTGAACTGTGGTGAAATTTACCACTAATTACACTGGGGCAGGAGGAGGCTGCTGGATTGTTCGTAAGGACGAGAAAATTTTATTTCCTTTTGTTGAAATGGGGGGCAAGCAGTAATTGATACATAAATAAAGTGCTTATTTTTCCAATTTCAACCTATACAGCTTCTGTTAACCTTACTAATTGAGGCCCTTTCTCTGGGTCATTGGGTTTCCTTCCATCTGATGTAATGTCTACAGGAACTGCAAAACAATAAGGGAAACAATTTGTTGCAAGGTTAAACTTTTCCCTCCTTCTTGTTAAGGGTAATGCTTAGGTTGATTGGTTCTAGATTTTGGATCTCAATGAATTCCAGTGACATTTGGTCAAGAATGCTGGATTCTAGGTCATTTTAGCAAGTGATCAGTGAAGATCAGCTGCTGGTTTTTTTGGGATTCATCCCCCCCTTCCATTCCCAAGGTTACATAACATCTAGAAAGCTAGTATTGCTGGAGCTGTACATCCCTTGTGCTATGTTCTCTGTAGCCCAAGGCCTTTGGATTTATCACAAGGCACATGTTGTAAATGGTAATGCACTGTGGATGAGACTGTACACTGGAGGGAACTCAGTAAGTGCATCTTCTTTGTATTTTCTAACTTCCATAAAGAGCCAGTGTTGTCCTGTATCCTTATGAACAGTCTATGTGGTTAAGGCAGGTAGGCCATCAATAGCACATGAAACTTGCCTTTTTTTTTACATCTCTGTGTGGATGGATGAGCTTTAGGGACGAGTTCTGCTCAGGGAAAGACTTGCTACAATCCCCTGCTAGATGGCTTTCCTGTGGGTAAGTTTCAGGTAGGGCAAGCTATACCTGCATGATTTGTAACAGAGCTGTCTGGCCCAGCATCTCAGCTCTGTGTCAAGAGTTATGTTTTCTCAGGGGTGAGGAACCATGCTAAATTTCTTCTGCATTTTTGGGGTGTCGTTTCTAAAGCATAACCAAAATCTGACACAGCATCATGGAAGTGCTTGTAGTACGATGTGATCCACAAGCATTACAGTTGCCCTTGGATTAAGTGTCATTGCACTAACTGGCTTGACTCTGCAGTTAGTCTCCTTTTCCTACTGCAAGGCATTTAGCAGAGCTTCTAAATGTGACTTGCTGTACCACCACTATCCTTTTTGAGGATTTAAATAGAAATACATACATACAGTGAACTCATCCCTGGAGATGACTGTCCTTCTATATGGCTACAGGATAAGCGATGGAGGCTTATTTGGATGAAGGTTTACTTAAATCTTGGATCTGATGCACTCTTCGACTTAAATTGTTTTGACAGGTAAATCTCCTTTTAATGTATGCTGTGTGATCAGAGTGAAATTCAGCTAAATCATAGAATATCTTAAGTTGGAAGGGACATCAAAAACCACGTTCCAGGCCCCTGCCATGGGCAAGGCTGCCACCCAGCAGTTCAGGCTGCCCAGGGCCCCATCCAACCTGGCCTCCAGCACCTCCAGCAATGGGGCACCACAGCTTCTCTGGGCAACTGTGCCAGGGTCCCATCACCTCCAAAGTAAAGAATTATGCTCCTTACATTTAATCTGAATCTTCTACTTTTTGGAGGAGAGATTCAAGTCAGGGAACAATATTTTGGTGGACAGGAAAAAAAAACTCTTAATCTTCCTTCTTTCTTTTATACTCATAAGCTATGGCCAGGAACGCCCTGTACATAGCGATGTGCCTTGTGCAAGTGCATTAAGTGCATTTGGGCCAGACTGTGCTTTCCCGGCTCACCATACTTCTCAACACATCTCAGTGCTTTCTACAGGTGTTTTTTTGTTTGTTTGTTTTGTTTTGTTTTTCTGAGAGTACAGTTTCAGCCGTCTTATTGTGTTGTTGGCTGGTGTCTAGTATAGTGTGATCAATTATAAGAGCAGAGTCTACATGTGGTAGCTGCTGGACTACCAAATCAAAGGGTAAAAGGTTGCAGGAGTTCAGTAACAGCTGTTTCCTCTGCTTGTGTTTTGGGGGATACAGCAGACTTAGATACTAGACTCTAAGCAGAGGTTCTGGGTGTAAACTCCAGCCAGACAGGAATTATTTATTATTGGAATCAGAATTGTAAGAAGAGGGTGCAGGGAATGGGATGTGACTTATTGTTCCTGATGGGAGTGTAGGGTTTTCTTGAACCCTCTTCTGAAGTATCATATCATCATAGTATCATAGTATTGTGCGAGTTGGAAGGGACCTTAGAGATCATCGAGTCCAACTCCCGGGATTCGAGCCCTCTGTGTAGCAGAGTGGCACTTCTACCCCCTGCTCCACAGGGGGGATTCGAACCCGGGCCCCCTGGTGTTGCAGACGGGAATTCTACCGCTGCGCCACCGGGGCACACAAGTATTCTACTTCCTGATATTGATAACGTTCAAATTGTGGTTTTCCATCTGTTTTCTTCTAAATTCAGATCTTTTGCTTCTTCAGTCGGCACAATGTGGACTCTTGCTCTGCTGTGGGTTCTCAGAAAAGAAATGTCTCGTGACTGACAAAAAATTGAGAAACCACTTTATTCTGCCAGCAAGAAATAAAAGGATAGCATCTCTGTTCCGGATATGAAATGCATTCATGATAAGAGCATGAAAACTTGAGTGCTAAGTGAACATCTATTTATAATATATAAACATAAGCACAGCTTGTGATCATCCCAGATGAACTCCGAAAGGCATCAGTAAAGCTAGGGACAGAATTCAGAGAGGATAGAAATAAAGAATTCCACCCATGAGACTTTTCCTTTTTGGGGGAATGGTCTCTTGTACTAGATAACGCACACTACGTATCTCCAAGTACTGTTGATAGCTACTGCTTTTTTAATTTAAGGTCTGAGAGTGCAATAATGATACTGCTTCTAAGCCGCAGTTATCTGTGTTATGCTTCACTATGGAACTTGTATCCGGTCTAATTGATAAATGTTTTGTCAGCAAAAATAATCTCCCGTACAAACAATCACTCAGAGCACTGCTGGAAAAATTCAGCCTGTCATAACATATCACTGGATCAACTGTCCTGATTGCATGAGGAATGCATTACCTGCATGGATTACCCAATCACCCTTCAAGGGCCAGCCTTGTGTTATTGCTGCCTTGTTGCAATTCTTTGGTATAGTGTCTGTGGGTTGCTGCTGTCATCCCAGACACTAGTTATGTCTAGGGGCAGCTGGGAATGAGAAGAAAGCAATTCATTTGATGAACATATTTTGATTTTCATCAGCAAGGAGCGCTATTTCCTATACGACAGAGCGCGCAGTCTTCTGAATATCTCAGTAGGAGGGAAGACAAAAGGGACAGAGGAAGGTATCATCTTAGTTAACAACGAAACCACAGGAAGGTAGAAGATTTCCTGGACAAAAGCGTTCAGACAAACTACTCAGGTTATGACACAAGAAACCGCTCTACTTTAGAGTCGCCTGCACCAAGAACCTTTTCCCTGGAATATGGTTTATACATCTACTACACATTCCCATACACCCCTAATACTAAATGCCAAGTTAAGTCATACTACCAAGTTTGTTTTCCATTCACAGAATTGTAGGGGTTGGAAGGGACCTCAAGAGACCACTGAGTCCAACACTGCGCTAAAGCAGGAGCCCTACAACAGGTCGCATAGGCACCCAGGCAGGTCTTGAATATCTTCATAGCAGACTCCACAACCTCTCTGGGCATCCTGTTCTAGTGCTCCATCACCCTTACCATAAAGAAGTTTTTCCACATGTTAGCGTAGAACTCTCTACAGTCAAGTTTTAGGCCACTACTCCTTGTCCTGTTGCTATGCACCAGCAAGAAAAGCCTGGCCTCATCCATTTGACTCTGGATATTTATATTATCAGATCCCCTCTCAGTCTCCTTTTCCCCAGGTTACTCAGCCTTTCCTCATATGGGAGATTCTCCAGGCACTTGATCATCTTCATGGCTCTCTGCTGGATTCCTTCTAGGAGATCCCTGCCTGTCTTGAAATGGGGGAACCAGAACTGGACACAAGTAGTCTAAACGTGGCCTCACCAGGGGAAAGTAGATTCAGCCACTACAAGTAACAGATGTTTTTAGTGGTCCTGCTGACCTGCATTTCTTGTGCTATTCAGCAACCACACATCATTACTGTGTACTTTTTTCAGGATTGCATATTATTCCTACTGAAGAATATTACATGTTTTTTAAGTTCTCCCCTACACAGTAGACTTAATGCTGCTCCCTCTGTATCTCCTTATCGGTTCAGCATTTATTTACCACACTGCACTCAGTGGCATGCAAACATAGCTGGTTACACTGACTGCTAAGGCATGCAATCTGCTTTGTCTGCTCCAGCTGCCATTTCTGGTGAAGCTCCACAGAGGATGACAGAAATGAGTACACAAAGACAGATGTTCTCCTCATTAGCAGTTCACTTGCCCTGTGAACAGGGCAGAGTCTATTTCACAGTTATGTGCCAGCACACAATGCAGGGGGAAGGTTAGCATATACTGCTATGAAGCCGTAGAGTTATCACAAACGGTTTTCTCTCTTAGCACTGTATAAGGTAGATCTGAGATGTGGAGGCACCTGATTCAAAAGTATGTCATCCTGCAGCTGCTCTGAAATCTTTTGCTGATTCTCTCTCAAAGCAGCACTTCAGAGTGATGGGGAAGTACACGTTAACTGTGGTGAAGGTACATAAATAAATGTAAGCGAAACTACAGTTTACACAAACTCAAGCAAATTAACAAAACATTTATAAAGAGTATACAACACAGCATCACACAAAAAGTACACTGTTAAGGAACATGCTACAAAACTTTCAATCTAGAAAAACAAACATACAAAGCTTCCTTCAAGAGTTCAGCTTCCTGTTTTGAAAAAAGCCATTCTGAAAGAGCACAGTATACACAATGTTTAAATGATCTTCCATGCAGATCAAGCGTTGTTCCCTTCCCCACGGGTTTGAACTTTGCTCAAAACAGTCACTTAGGCCAAGGTGAACAGCTGTGAAATGAGTTCACACAGCAGATCCAACCAACAACATACTAAACAGCTACAAAACTCTGTTTATTGAAAGAGTAACTTAGTTTTGATCGGTGGCAGTTGTGTGAATTGGGTTCTACAAATCAACCTCAGACAAAATGAGGAAGGTTTGGAATCAGCTTTTAATTCCATCTTGGGACAGAAGATAAACAAGGAATAATACTTGATAAAATTACAAATAAATTGCATCACAGGAAAAAGGTGACTTTGAAAAGGATCATTTGGTCCATCTCCCCTTTCAGTACAGAGTTGATGCTATAACAGCTTGAAATTATTTCAATTACAAGGCGTTTCTGAACTATTAGCCTCTCACATTCCTTACAAAGCTAACATTTGATGTGTACGTTGCTTCTTAGCCTAAGCTTATGATAAACAGGTGCTTTTTTTTTAACCTTTTGTAGTTGATGTGAACTGGCAATGCTTTTATTTTGCCTGGATGTGGAACACACAGACGTTTCAGAACATTCTTTATTTGATGCATCTTGCAGTTAGAGAGAGGCCAGTTTGCATAAAGAGAACCTTAGCAAATCAGCAGTAGTAACAGAGCTATAGTCAAAGAAAATGTGAAATGGACCCAGTGCTAATACATAAAAGAGGGTACTGAAAAACTTCTAGGCTTCCAGCCTCACCGACTCTAAAATGGAACGTGCTTCTTTATACTCTTCAGCTTCTTCCAATTCTTTTTCATTTTCCTGGAATTAAAAACAAAATTTTAAAGTACTTCAAAAATAACTGACATTAGAATGGATTTAGGGAGGAAATACTGAAACACATAGGGTACTGAAAACAATAGTTTAAAACGATTCATAGCACAGGTAATTTCTTTCTTCCTATTTAAGGTGTGCTATAATGACTGTCATGTGTGAGAAGATCTGACCTATGTACACCTTCGTTGTATTCTCTGAAACAAAAAATAAGGATAGTACAACTGGAAGCAGTAACAACAGAACTCAGAACAAAAACACCATTAGGAAAAAAAAACAACTTAAGGAGAGTTTGATAATTGAAAAAAGAAAACAACTACACAGTTCATTTGAACATAAGCTTTGAGGGTGTGCTAAGAAAAAAAAACAAACAACCTCTAAAAGACTTCCAAATTCTCAACAATAATATAGTAAGTCTCCACATTCTTAATTTTAAGACTGTGTAGTATGCAGTACAGATCAACAGCATTGCTCCTGCATGCTGCTGAAGCCTACACAAGCTAATAGTCAAGTTACAAGCTGAATGACAGAAGGATCCTAAATCTTTCCACACCTTGGGCATGCTACTCAAGGACAAGATGCTCTAATCTTTCCATTCAGAAGGGATTTGCATTTTAGCTATCAAATATGTTTGAAGCTTAACTTACAGCATGTGTTTTAGCCTCACATGAGCTTTTACTTGTGTAGTAGAATTCTTGGTGAAAACTCAGCTTTTAAATAAGCAGAGTAATCTCCAAGCCTAGTATATTTTCAGTTAGTCCATTAGGATATTGTTTATTCCCAAAGGTATTCGTATGTTAAAAACACCCACCACAGTAACAAACAGCTTAACCAGTACTCAGCAACAACTCAGCTGTCTTGCTTCTTGTGTGTAGCACAGTAAAAGCAGTAGACAAAATACTGTGAATATTTCAGTTCACTAAAGGACACACAAGAAAGACTACCTAAAGTGGGTGAACTCTTTTTTCCTGGAAAGTCATGCAACTAGCACAGGACCTTGAGAGTTCATTCTAGCAGTTTAGTACTCAAGTGCATGTGGGGTATACATCCAATCATAGACTGCCTCTAGTATATGAATACACAGAATTTTCACAGATGGAAGACCAAGTCTGCATAAGCAGTTATCTGAGTTGGACTAGAGGTACGTTACAGGATGCCAGTCTTGGGACCTGCAAAAAGTAATTTTCAAACCAGTTCTGTTCTGATGCAATTGCACTGCAAACAAGTATGTTTATCCAATTCCAACAAAGAACATCAGCATTAACTGGGAGGTGGATTTTGATGCAATACTTACTAGTAGTTGACTGAGATCTGCATGTGCAATTTCTAATCTCCGCTGACAGTCTGGAATCATCATTCGAGACTCCTGCAAGATCTCGACCTGTGACAAATGGAAGATAGTGAAATCAGAATGTACTTCACTGAAGAATGTTATTTTTTAAGATAACTCAATAGTCTGAAAAATTACTGGTCAAATCATCATCCAGCATCACCCAGGATCTTCAGAAGAGTTGTACCTATTTTCCGAATAAAAGACATTCACTTAGCATAATCGCTTGAAGCTGTTAATTTACAGGACAATTTCGTTTATTTTGTGCTTAATTAAATATAAAGTATTAAGCAGAAAACAGTATTTACAATATTTTTCCCTTACAAAAAAGTACAACCTTGTAAGCTTTCCATACAACATTTGTTAAAAAAGGCTATTTAAAACAAACTTTATCCTGCTGTCTTGAAGCAGCTTCATCCAAAATGGGATCAGCTGGTTATATAAATATCTCCTGCATCTTTTGGGTAATAAAGAAAAACAGTGTTCAGATAATACCACATAGAGATAATTACTGCATGAAAAAAGTTATTGAGTTATTGATCACATTGTGTGCACGCCGCAGGAGGCTCTGACTGAAAGACAAAGGTAAAGAAAAATGAAAAGCAAAGACCAGCAGGCTCATATTTTTGATGCTTATCATGCATAAAAAGTTATTACTTATCCTTGTGCTTCATTTTAGGAGAAAGATTATTCTCACCATGCACTTTGAACAAAATTACTAAACTGGCACCCCACTGAATCTGAACATCCTGCCTCCTCCTACAGAAAATAACTTCAGATTTATATAAGGGAACATTTATTTCATGGACCGTTTCTGGACCTGAAATCTAACCATTGAGAAGAAAGGATGAGCAGAGTTGTTCAGTAGAATTTAATCTATTTAGAAATGAAAACCAGTTAGTTAGATATTTAAATATGAACTCTCTTTCTGTGTTCATGATAACCTGCAGTATAAGGTGTTCACTTCAAATAGATCATTACTTTCTGTCATTCTTGTGCTGTAATCAACTTTCTGCTGTACTGAAGGAAACCAAAGGGCACATTGTCATCACATATTGGAAGAAAAGCTGTGGCTAAGAATGTTTTATGTGTACCAGATGCCTTTTGTCGTAAAATATAATCTTCATGTACTTAACTGTCGTATGTTTAAATTTTTTGTTCCTAAGGGTTTAAATACCTTAAAGGGTCAAAACACTGGTTTCTAACTCCCTTTCAGAGAATTTAGGGTAAAATTCATAGAATCATAATGGTTGTAAAGACCACTACACCATGCAGTCCAACCATCACCAGCCCCTCATCATCACACCACTAAACTATGCGACTCAGTGCGATAATGCTTTTAAGCATTCATAGAGTCATAATGGTTGGGAAAGCCATCTAGAATCATCTAGTCCAGCCATACACCTGCCATCAATACTGCCTACTAAACCATGTCTGTACACACACCTACCCTTTCATTAAACATTCGAGGGATGAATGCTGCTTTGGAGTGTATGAAAAATAAGATTAATAAATCTGCATATTACATTTTGAACAGTAAACAAATAAAGGTTTGTAACTTCTGCAGAATTAGGTTTGTTGAACTACGTGAGTTGATGCCTTTTGCTTTGTGTATGGCAACTTGGTTCTCTAAAGAAGGTCTACGGAAGTTAGAATGTCCACAAATTATAACCTTGAGATGACACTGCTAACTACCTGTATACTTTAAAGCTGCTGGCTAATAAGAAAAGTAGTGATTTATTTTATATATGCCATTCAGTAAGCAATCTGAAGGAAAACCATACAAATCTAGAATCTGAGAGCTTTAGTCCTGGTTGCTGTAGGAGAAGAACAAAATTCCAATCACTCAGTTTAAAAGGGAATGACTGAGATCAAAAAGATTACCTGAGTTTTATCGGCATTTGCCTGCAGTTACGCAATAACAAGAAACAGAAAGAAGATAAATATTGGAACTACATTCACTCGGTGCAAAGGGTTGGAGAATGAAAAAGAGATTCCCCATTCCTTCTGGAACCAAGATTAATTAACAAACTACCTATGAAAACTTTGGTAACTTCTGCACAAACCATTTCCCCTCCTCCCCCACCCAGTAATACTGATCATCCCAGATAAATGTCCTACACATATTACAAAGCAGAGTGAAAAACTCAAATAATTAGATATGCTTAAAGAAACAGTCTTTGCTCTCCAACTGTTATGAAAATGAAAGACCAGCTCTCCCTTCCACCCCAGCACACTCTAAAAGCTTTCTGACTCAACTCTAGGGAATTTAAATTGTAAGTGGGTCAGAGAGGAAGTTTCTACACGAAACCGATCTAACTGCAGACAGCCATAAACATCTTCCAGGTTTTTGTGAATTATAGTACTAAATACAATTATCAAAAAAATGGTAGTAACTGAAGTGCATTTAAATAAATTATTAAGGTAAAGCAATAAAGCACAAAAATGTACAGACAGAAGCACATTGAATATGCTGTCAATAAGTGCATATAAGACCAGAAGAATTACTGTGACTACACTGAGAATGATGCCCTCATTCCTTTAAGAGTATTGAAAAAAACAGTAATATCTCTTCAAAGAACCACAGTTCTAATCCATTATCTTTCACGATTGAGCTTATTTTTGCTAAGGGAGCAGATGTTTGGCATCTTACAAAGGAAAGCAGTCTGCTCAGATGTGACACAGCTCTCTAACTGTTGGACTGTATGCAGCCCATTTACTAAACACGATGTAGATTTTTCGTAAATTGGATCAAATGTCAAAGAACTGATGTGCGTAATGCACTATCAATAGCATTTAGTCTGTTTTCCATAAATTCCACATTATAGTGACTGATAAAGCAGGACTAGAAACAGAAAAGCCAAAGAGAAGCAAACACACAGACCAATCTATCATTTGATTGAGTGGAAGGGCACCATAACAAAAATCAGAAGAATATTTTATACATTCAAAATAAGCACTCAGGCTAAACATGACTCCACAGAAAACAGACACTTCAAACATAAGCTGAGGCTGTAGACATAAGCAGTTTTGATTTTAAGAGGTCCCACAATAAAAGCTCAGTGGCAATATTTCAACTTATCTAGGCAGATCAGAACTATTTATGAGCATCAATACCAAGAATTCTGTAACTGACCTATATTGAATAACTGGGACAGGTTTTATAAGCTTCAAGGAGGTTCAAGCGGCTTTCATTTTTCTTTTAAGCTGACCCACAACAAAATAAGAGACTCACACATATGCAGATCCACAAATAGTTTGAAATCAAGAAAACTCCCGTGGGGCTGTCATTCTTTGTTCTTAGAAGATAGTCTAATTAGCTATAAGGTCACAGGGTGTGATGACAATAATGCTTGGTGTTACAGGAATGGTGTTCTAAACATAAAAGCCTAAGAAAATCAGAAATGTGAATGAGTCATATATATATACATATATGAATTAAATGAACACATGAATATGCATGTGTGCATGTTCATGTTTTTAAATGCTGCATTATAACATACAGCTTTTGACTTATATAAATGGAAACAGATAATAGCATATAATGGTTTAGGTTGGAAGGGACTTTTGGAGGGCATCTAGTCTAAACCCCCAGTCAAGCAGAGGGGCCCAAAGAAGATCACAGGACCACTCAGACTTCTGAGTTTCTCCAATGAGGAGACTCCACAATCTCTCCGGGCAATCTATGTTCTATCACCTGCATGATAAACAACTGCTCCCTGATATTTACACAGAACCTCTTGTATTTCAGTTTGTGCCCCCTGCCATTTGTCCTGGCACTGGGCACTGCTGAAAAGAGTCGTCTTCTGTCTTCTTTGTATCCTTCCCCAGTGTATTTACAGACAATGGTGAGATCATCCCAGACTTCTTTTCAGAGCTCCAGCTCTCAGCCTCTTCTCACAGGAGAGGAGCTCCAGGCCCTCTATGATCTTTGTCCCTTTGCTGGACTTCCTCCAGCATGCCCATGTCTCTCTTGTAATGAGGGCTCAGAACCAGACACATCACACCAGGTGCAGCTGTGCCAGTGCACAGTAGAGGGGGGAGATTGCTTCTCTTTACCTGCTGGCAGTGTTTTGCCCAGTGCAGCTGAAGATACTATTAATCTTCTTTGTGGGAAAGGTACTTCTTAGCTGTTTCAGAAAATAGTCTGCTTTCCTCTCAACAAAGCAAGAAAAATATTGCTGTTTCCATTAATATGTGAAGAAAAATGGTATTAGCAAGACTGTATGTACGCTGTCACACAGATATTAAATTCTTTGTCAAGTCCATTAGATTTTTAATTCATCTGGAAATGACACTGCATGAGAAGTAACAGTTATCTTACAGATCCAGATTAATTAAAAAAAAAATGAAAATGTATTATCAGTAAAAATGCTCACAGATAACAAAAGCTCCAAAGAAGGTCTACAGTCCCACTGAGAAGAAACAAAAGTAGATAGTTCAGGCATTTTGCATCTTCTGATGCCTTGATATAAAAGCATGAGGTAGAAAAGGATGTTATTTGTGTGCAGGACAAAACAGCAGTCACAGAAATACTGAAAATAGCTGGTTTCTAACATAAGTCACTGATGAGTCACAGCAGTATGAAGTTTTTATTACAGATAAAGAAGCACAACAATACCCTGTGTAAAGCTGTTAAAAACCATTACATCTGTGTGGAAACTTAGGTTTCACTACAAAACCAGCCAACCAAGCATACATGGAAATACAACTGCATTACTTTCTACAGTCAGAAGTCTTAATGACCTTTTACAGAAACTAAATTCAGGATATGAATTTAGAAGAATACTTAGAAGTCATTTAATATTTGTCCCAAATTTTCATATAAAATACTTGAGTTTGGTTTATAATGCCTGTTTTCAATTTAGCACCTTATTAAGATACATAAAACTTCATCCTTTTCCCTCATAATCTTTTTTTCCCTCTAAAATACTGTTCTCTTATTACATTATTTTCCTGCCAATTTGACTCACAGAAATGGTTCTGTTTCTCAACTTTTCATCTACATCTAGACAAAAAAAAAAAAAAAAAAAAAAAAAAAAGGCAGTAAAAGAGTGCTTTTTTCTTTGTTTGTTTCTTGTATATTTGTTTTTTAATGAACTGTAATTAACAGGAAAGAAAGGGCTTCCCTGCCCCATAATGCTAGAGATTCTTCCCTGGTATACACAACTTAGCTCTTGCCACTGCTGACACTTTGTCACAGCCCACATACTTACTGAAGGCCTCCCATGCATTATGAACAGCATTATTCATTTTGAAGTAAAACTCTCCTTAGTCACTTCCGTGCTGTTAACCCTAATTTTACCATAGAGTTCTAACAAGAAAGCTAAATGAGAGCTGTTGTGCACTAAAAGGTGAGCAAAGGTTTCAAGCATTTTAAACATTCCTGCATCAACTATGGGTTTATCAGTCTATGCATATGTGTTTCAGCTGATAAATCAGCTAAAATAATAGTTTATGTTATTCCTGTAGTCTCAAACGGTTGAATTCATTCCTATCTTCTCCCTTTAAGTGGCAAGAAAATCTTTAGGAATAGTCAGCATGAATTCACCAAAGGGAAATCATGCTTAACCAACTCGTTTAGCTTATTTGATAAAATCACCAGCTTGATGGACTGGGAGTTGTATTTTCTACTTGGACCTCAGCAGGGCCTTTGACACTGTCCCCCACAACATCCTGACAGAAAAGGTGTTGAAATACGGGCTGGGTGTACAGCCAGAGAGGTGGATCAAAACTAGCTGAACAGCTGTACTCGAGAGGGTAGCAATCAGTGGTGTAAAGTCTAGCTGGAGGCCTCTAGTAATGAGCACAGTACCTCAAGGGTCAATACTGGGTATGGTTCTGTTTACGATCTTCATTAACGATCTGGACAGTGGGACACAGCACACCCTTGGTAAGTTGTAGACAATACAAGAAGACAATACAGATATATGAGAAAGTTGTGTTACCACTCAGAGGGAGCTTAACAGGCTCAAGAAATGGGCTGGCAGAAATGAAGTTCTACAAAGAGAAGTGCAGAGTCATGCAGGTAGATATGAACAACCTCAGGCAACAGGGCTTTTGGGGGGCTACCCAGACAGAACACTGCTCAGCAGAAAAAGGCCTGGGGGTCCAAGGAGCTAGCATTGCATCTTTGCCACTAAGAGGGTTACTGCTACCTTGGGCTGCATTAGGCAAACTGCTGCCAGCAGGTTGAGGGTCATAATCCTTTGTGCTTTACTCAGCACTGATGAGGTCACATCTGAAGTACTACATCCAATTCTGTGCTCCTCAGTACAAGAGAGATGTGAAATTATCAGAGAGCCCAACAAGGGGCCACAAAGATGATGAAGGAATTGGAACGTATGTCCTGCAAGGAGAAACTGAGGCTGAGTGAAGGTGCTGGCACTGTTCAGCATAGAGAAGATTCTGGGGCAGTCTTGCCAATGTCTGTAAAACCCTGAACTGAGGGTACAAAGATGGCAGATCCAGGCTCATTTCTGTGGTGCCCAGTGCCAGCATACGAGGCAATGGGCACAAACTGAAAAATAAAAGGTAAAAATCAGGAAGCACTTCTTTATAGTGCAGGTTATGGAGCAGTGGGTTTAGACCATATGATATCCAGAAGTCCATTCCACCCTTAACCGTTCTTTGATGCCGTGATCCCCCAAATACTATTTTTCCTTACTGAAACAAATTCTATAGCCATATTTTAAAATAATTTCATATTAAGAATTATTACCTAAAACCATTTCCTAAACATTTAACTACAGATTTATTTTTTGTCTGAAGAACCTTTCAAAATACAAAATCCATCCGAAGTACATACTTTTTTAAGCAAACTCTCCTGACATCATAGTATTTTGATAAGTGAGTAAGATTTGACTCTATTGCAATCGTACTCATTCTTTCAAGGCTTCCAGGTTCTTCATAACATAAAATATTAACAACTTTCAGTCTGCAGTAGTGCACTAAAAGAACAGATATCATTGGACAAATTGCATTAAAGTGAATCAGGCCATTGTGAATGAACTGAGACTGTTTACTTTGAAGTTTTCTGTCACCACACTCTGAGAGTACCTTCAAATAGCATGTAACATTTCATTTCACATCAAAGTTTCACAAACTTTGCTGGTCTTGACTTTGATGATTTCTTGCTTGTCATTGAGGAAATATCTTGGTACAGTCAAATAATCTGATGCATGTGGGACACTATGAACAAGAATGGCATTCACTACTTCTTGTTAGCACCAGCAGATCTTCAGGAAGACTACTGTCTTCCTTGGGATTCTCAGCCAGTGGTGAGGCAGAGACAGCTTAGATTTATAAATACACCATCTTCCAGAAATTCTATGCTTGTGTTTCTCTTCTATATCACAGTGAAAGCAAGACAAGACATACACACATGAAATGAAATCTGATTTTATCTCACCTTGTTCTAAAAGGACTTTCTCTTATCTTTTTTGTTGTTGTTCATTTTTATATTGAATATTATATTCTTCAAAGACAACTGGGAATACAGTAGTTTTTGTAACATGAAGCCAGACTCATGTCTGGTGAAACTTGCTTACAGGTAAAAATAATTTTAATGTAGTTTCAGTTAAGAATTAAGAAAAACTATCTGGGAAATGCTTGGGAAAAGACACAGTTAAAATTGAAATTTAAGTAAAACTATTAAAGCCAGAAGTTATATAAGAATAATAAAATAAATATTTGGTAGAAATAATGTGAAAGTCAGTATGAATGCAGACGTGCCAAACTGCTGGAAAGCATGTAAGTGAATCCCTCAAACCCGAGCTTCCTCCTCACTGTCAGGGAAACTTAGCACTCCTCAGTCTTCTGAAAGGGCAGGTACCAACTGTCTGAAATCACTGACATTTGCAAGAAACCTTCTAAAAAAATAATCAGTTCATATTATAATAATGACTCAAAATATTCTTGAGCACATCAAACTGAAGCATGGACCTTGCTTATTAGTGCCTTCATTACAAACTGTAGCAACTTCTAGGAGCAGGTGCACACCTACTGCTCTTTCTTCAAGATCTGTGTTTTTTAAACAGCAGTACTAATGTACACCAGAATTGAAAGGTTTCTTCTTTGTGTTAATAAGCATTCCCACTTTACAGTAACATCTGCACTTACCACTAAGCACTTATGTTAGCTAAGTGCACCCAGAGCATTTATTTTCAGATTGTTGGTAGATCTGAGAGTTTGTGACAGCCTGATTCACAACTGCTAGTGATCAACTTCCTGATACCAAGTGCTAAACAACTCATACCCAGTCTCCTTATAATTGAAGAGATTTGAAGGGCAAGAAGTTTCTATAAATGCATACTGTGACTTCTGTAATTAGAAGGCAGGTTTAGATTGGAGCACTCTGGGAAGAAAAAAAAAGTACAGGAGTTTCTTTTGTTTAGAACTCACTGAATCAAGCAAAGAAGGATTTTACAAGTTCTAGTATGATTTACCTGCTTCTTTATTCCATAGTCATCACAAGCTTCAGCTTTCATTTTTTCAATCTTCTCTTCTTGTTGTTTTGCTTCTTTTTCATACATAACTTTTTCTTTTGCCAATCTGCAATTACACCAAGTGACTGCGTCAGTCTGATTCTATCACAGCAAAAGGTTACACCATTGATGGCAATATCCATGTTCCCCAACAAAACCTGCAGCCATGTAATGTAATACATGACCTTATATGACAAAAATGGTTCTTAATCAATGCAAAGAAGTGCATATAGGAAATGCTGAATTTAACTATAATATGCAATAATTCTCATAAAAACATTTTAAATAAAAATATTTTTCAGTATTCTTTGTGGGCTCACTCCAAAAGTAAGCCTCCTATTTGCTTCCACAAAAACATGGACAGCTACCAAGACCAAAATAACACTATTTGAAAGAGCAAACTCAGCTACAAAACACCATTTTCAATAGTCACTACCATTTCCTATGCATTTTCATCAGCGACAAGCAACAGCCTGCACACTGCACTCACAGAATTGTGCACCAGCAGAAATACCCCATTGGGCCCATACTTGGAAGCAGGCTGCTTTTTGCATTAACTCATATTTAAAAGTAATGTATATTTTCTGCTCTTCCTATCCTGCCAACAGAGATGAATGCAACATACAGCTAAAAATATGTACAACAAATTTCTGTCACTACTGAGGAGAAAAAAAACAAAAAAACAATTTTGCTTTGTCAGTAAAGTTTGATGCTATTAACCAAATCATGAATATGTCTTACGCTGGCCAATGTAAAAACACGCACAATTCTTAAATGTGGATAAGCCCCCAATGAAACTGGTGTCTTCAAAAATTTACTTCGAGAATAACAGTTGAAGACTACCAGACTAACTTGAAATTCAGCTTTGGATTCCAAGTGGGCATTTTCCACAGGCTCAAGCAACTACAGCAAATGATGAACATTAAAAAAAAAAAAAAATACTGAAGGTCAAAAGGGAAGATTAAGGTCTAAACTGATGCCCTGCGGTAATAGTAACATAGTAATTCCATTATCGAGCTTAATTATTTGTTGTTATTGCAATTTTGCTCTTTCATCTCCCATTTTGTTACATATGTTCATTAAGTATATATTGGATTATATAATACTAGAATTCACACCAAAACATCCTTCAGGACTGGGAGAACAACAAAGTAATGACCAGCTAATTCAGAACCAAAATGAACAATGGGATGCTAGCACAAACCTGAAAGCATGGCAATGAAAATCTTTTGCCTAACAAGAGCAATCATCAGATCAAGCCCATAGTAGATAAGACTGTTTAAGAAGAACTTAATAGTCAAAAGAACATAATCAGATCCAGGAAGCAAAGAATGTATTATACAAATGAAAAGGGAATAAATAAAGGTCTTGTAGAGAGCTTCATGGTCACGTTAGCACATCAGAGCAAATTAATTCCTGATTTGTCACAGTTAAGTGCTCCACTAGAAGTGCCACTGAGGACAGACAGTTCAGAATGGTACTGGCAGGATAAAAAACCCTTTGTGAACTGAAACCACCACAGTCCTGAAATTATAATATAGCAATAACTCTTCCTGATTTTTTCATAATCAAAAAGTGCTTTGCCAAAATAGTTTGATGCTGTTGTTCCAAAAGTTGATTTAAGTTGGGCAGTGGTAACATGTCTCTGACCTAGATTAAAAACCCGTGGAATCACTCCAGAGAAGGTCTTCAAGCCCTATAAAGAACCTTTAGCAATGTGTAGTGTGTGTAATGTAGGCACTGTCTATGCCAGCTTCTAGAAGTCATCTAAATACTACCTTTGAAAAGAAGTACTGAGGAAAGTTAGCACCCTAATTACTAGTAATAAAGACACTAAATCAGTGACTGTAATTCCA